>NC_073378.1:125424812-125567312 GCF_028641065.1 Leucoraja erinaceus | reverse complement strand
TTACTTGCCGCAGCACAACAGAATATGCAAACATTGTATGATATGACAAACAAAAGAGAGAGAAAAGCTCAGTGTGTATATATACATGTACTCACAATATACCCATATATCTATATAATTAAAAGTCTCATCTTGACCACTTCCTGTCTGCGCTGTATATTGATTTTAGAATCGCTATAAAAAACGCTACCATATAGTGCTATGATTTTTGGCCATTTTACTCACAGTCCTCCTCCGCTGAGCAGGCCCTGAGCATTTTTCCCATCGATGAAAAATAAAAAAGTTATGAGTGTTTAAAAAACCTTGAAATCCTCTCACCTGTCAGTCACTGCGATGAAGGTAACGCCCCTTCCGGGGGGAGGGGCAGGACTATAAAACCCCGGATTCCTGGACATGACTCAGTCACTCTGCAAGATCTTGAGGGAGAGGCCACGACTCTCATTCTAAGCAGTGAATCAACTGAACTGTGAGTCAGCAATGTATTTGCAATAAATGATTTGTTAGCCGTTAATGAAAATGAAATGAGTTGTTTGGCCTGCTCTGTGCTTGAAACTGCAATGGCACTGGAAGTGAAATGAAAATGCAAAGAGCTGTTTGGCTTGGCCTGCCCTATGCTTGATAGGAGCGGAATCCGGTGGGCGGCGCGACCGGTGTCGCAGCGGCCTCTGCAGTCTGTCTGTGTTTTTTTTTGTTTTTTTGTCCTGTTGAGGGTTTAGTTTGTAGCTGTTTATCGGGTTTTTTTTTTTTTAATGTGTATGTGTGGGGGGTGGGGGGTGGGGGGGGGAAACTTTTAATCTCTTCCCTGCATGGAGACCCGACCTTTTCCTTGTCGGAGCTCCGTTGCCGTTGGGGCCTAGCGCCGTGGGGCGGCCTCCACCGGAACGACCTGGAGGCTCAAGTCACGGAGCCTGTGGAGCTGGGGAGCTGCTGTGGAGCCGCGGAGCCTGTGGAGCTGCTGTGGAGCTGAGGAGCTGCTGGGGAGCTGCTGTGGAGGAGCTGCTGTGGAGCTGCTGAGGAGCTGCTGTGGAGCTGCTGTGGAGCTGCTGAGGAGCTGCTGTGGAGCTGCTGTGGAGCTGCTGTGGAGCTGCTGTGGAGCTGCTGTGGAGCTGCTGAGGAGCTGCTGCTGAGGAGCTGCTGTGGAGCTGCTGAGGAGCCTGCCGTGGAGCTGCTGAGGAGCTGCTGCAGACTTACCTACGTGGAGCTGGCCGGCTTCGGGGCATGGAGAGCGGCGGTGGCGCGTTGATGCGGCCCGGCTCCGGTGGATGGTGACACTGGGAGCTCGCGGATCCCCGGTGGGAGGCTGCTTTGCGGGGCACCGGCAGCGGCGACTTCTCCCGCCCGAATTGCGGGGTTGAGAGTGACCTGGAGGGGGGCCCTACAACGCCCGGCGCGGCCTTAATTTGCCGCGGACTAGCGCCCGCCGGGGGCTTTGACCTCGACTTCGGGAGGGAAATGGAGTGCAGGGGAGAGACAAGAACTTTGCCTTCCATCACAGTGAGGAGGAGAGCCACTGTGATGGATGTTTATGTGAATAGTGTTGGTGTGTGTTTTGGTTCTTTTATTGTATTGTATGGCTGCAGAAACTACATTTCGTTTGAACCTCATGTGAGGTTCAAATGACAAATAAAGGTATTGTATTGTATTGTATTGTAACCTGCAATGGTAATGGAAATGAAATGAAAATGCAATGAGTTATTTGGCTTGGCCTGCCCTGTGCTTGAAACTGCAATGACAATGGAAATGAAATGAAAATCCAATCAGCTGTTTGGCCTGCCCTGTGCTTGTAACTGTAATGGAAGTGAGATGAAAATGCAATCAGCTGTTTGGCCTTCCCTGTGCTTGAAACTGCCATGGCAATGGAAATAAAATGAAAATGCAATCAACTGTTCGGCCTGCCCTGTGCTTGAAACTGCAATGGCAATGGAAGTGAAATGAAAATGCAATCAGCTGTTTGACCTGCCCTGTGCTTGAAACTGCAATGGCAATGGCAGTGAGATTAAAATCCAATCAGCTGTTTGGCCTGCCCTGTGCTTGTAACTGTAATGGAATTGAGATGAAAATGCAATCAGCTGTTTGACCTGCCCTGCGCTTGAAACTGCAATGGCAATGGAAGTGAGATTAAAATCCAAACAGCTGTTTGGCCTGCCCTGTGCTTGTAACTGTAATGGAAGTGAGATGAAAATGCAATCAGCTGTTTGGCCTTCCCTGTGCTTTAAACTGCCATGGCAATGGAAGTAAAATGAAAATGCAATCAACTGTTCGGCCTGCCCTGTGCTTGAAACTGCAATGGCAATGGAAGTGAAATGAAAATGCAATCAGCTGTTTGACCTGCCCTGTGCTTGAAACTGCAATGGCAATGGAAATGAAATAAAAATGTAATGAGCTGTTTAGCCTGCCCTGTGCTTGAAACTGCAGTGGAAATGAAATGAAAATGCAATGAGCAGTTTGGCCTGCACTTAGCTTGAAATTGAAATGGAAATGAAATGAGTTGTTTGGCCTGCCTGAAACCACTAATTTTGGCCCACAAGGCTTCTATTAGCCAAGAAACCATTCCTTTATGCCCAAAATGCCCTTATTAGCCCAGGATGAGCATTTTGGCCCAAAAGGCCCGTGCCTGGCCAGGAAAAGTCCAGAAAACGTGCCTTTCACTGAGATTTCACAGATTTTTTTTAAAGAGCCCCTTCGGCCCATCAGGCCTGCACTAGCCCAGGAGGAGTCTCTTCGGCTCATCAGTAGGTATTCCCCCTGATTCTGTATGAGTCAAGGGCAAACTCGGCAAAATTATGTCGTGAAAGTGGGACATGCCCTTAACATGGTGCCCAGAACTGAGCACAACACTCTAAATGCGGCCTCTCCAACGCCTTACACAACTGCAACGTCTTATACAACAGTGTGAGAAACTAAACTGGCATCGCATCAGGACTTGTGTAAGGTAAATATCACATTTCCACTTGGATATGGTCATATCGATCTCCATTATAATTCCCAGACCTTGTCATCAGTACCACTCAGCTCCACAGCAAATGTCCTCTTCCAAGCCTAAAGTCACATTGTAGGATTGCAATGATCAAGAAAGACAATCAGTTCCTGTGGATATAAGATTAAGGAAATAAAAAATAAAAACAGACCATTGAAAATGAATGAAGAAAATAATCTTAGTTGTTCTGAGGAAGAAGTAGTAAAATAATGAGCTGCCTCCTGGACAAAACAATTCTTCTTATCGAGTCCACGTGACAAGATTAGAAATGTTTCACCCAGAGCTTAACACACACTTCTCGGCATCTGCATACAATGGTGTCTTGCTTTTCTTGTGCTTCTTGTGTGTGTGGTGGTGGAAAGATTGGTGGAAACAGGGCCGCGAGGTGAACGCTCTTTCCTTGACCCCGCCAAAGCAATAATCTCGAGGAAAATCTTTTAACGTCTCTTTCTAACTAATTTGCACCCTGGCTGATTGCTGGAAAATGTCACAGAAGATAAGCATCAAACCCTTTATTGGCATCAGCTTGGTAACATTTGTGCCGAGCTGACTCTTGTCACACATGTCAAACAGTGCGTACTTATTAAATCTAGGCTCTGAAATCATTCCTTGTCAGATCAATAAAATTAATGTGATGATGGTAAATCCTGAGGGAAGCCTGTTTTTTGTATAATGCCTGGTCGTGCCTGTACTAATAGACATTCTGAAATCACCAACAAAGAAAACAGAGACCAATGCACTGTGGCATTATTTATTGATGAATCTGAAGCCGAGCCGTTTGATGCCTCTAAATTGTAATTCTCTGCTGCTGTGCCTGATTAATACACATTCGAAAGACACTGTCACAAATATAACCAAACGTAGAGGCAATCTGTGGAATACCAGATATCTAATAACGATTCATTAAAGCATCAACACTTGATTGCACATTTTAACTTAGTATTAAGAAGCTCATTGAATTTGAAAACCAAAAGGACAAAAGCTGCTAATGTATACTTATTGGTTGGAGAATGGTGGCTGTAGAATCTCCCTTTTTCAGAGATGGAAGAATTTTTTTCCTGAATTGTTAGTACGAGTTTTAGAACATGCATAAAAATCTTGGTGTTATGCCCAGTAAATATTCAGTTATGTATGAGGAGCGAAATCAAATATAATCATAAAGAAAAATATTAATGCTATAAATTGTTCATGCCAAAACTGAAACCACCACCCACGGAAAGAAAACGATTTTCTCTGCCATATTCTGTGTGATTTAATGGAGAGCGGCTGCCCTCTCAACAACGGGGTTTTGTACGAAGCTGCATACATTTACTTGCACCATCACCTTATTAATCCATATTAATTCCAAATGGCCTACTTGATCCTCTGCACTTACAATATTCAATGCAGTTTTCTCCTCCTTCCTCTCTTGACAGTAGCTCCTTCCTGACATATCGCATTAGACTTTCCCACACCCTCTACTAGAAAACCCTGCCATAACCTTGACATCCTGCTGCTGAACTGAAAGAGGAGGAACAATGACACAAAATGATGGAGTAACTCAGCGGGACAGGCAGCATCTCTGGAGAGAAGGAATGGGTGACGTTTCGGGTCGACACCCTTCTTCAGACCGAGGAGGAACAATGAACAGGATAAACAGATTACACACTGGGGATCTCGCACATACATGTCCAGGTGGACCAACAAATATTTCTGCACAAATTATTAATTGTTATTCAGTTACACAGAAGGTATTTTTCACAGGGCCAGTCCCACGAGCATGCGATTGCATGCGTCTAGCACAACCAAACGTGGTGGCTTGAGGCATACGGCCTCGTGGGGCCGGTTCCACTTCCAACCGCGGAGGCGTATGGAGTTGTGTGGTGTTGGTCCCGACATCATATTCACCAATCAGCTGGGCAGGAGGCGGGCCGACAGAATTTGGACGTCGCACGGCGTTGGGCGGTTACGTCATCACGCAATGACACGCCGGGCAGTGATGTCATCGCGCAACGCCATGTGCTAGGTGTACGCCATCAAGACGCTGCGTACGGCGTCAAGATGCTGAGTACGGAGTTGAGACGCTGCGTACGCCCGTCGAGGCGCTGCGTAAGGCGTCAATGCTGCTGCGGGCTGACAGGCCGTTGCCGCGTGGAATTTTTGGACAGTGTCAGTTTTTCGGAAGCCCCGCGCGATGTCGGGACCAGCCCCGCACAACTCCATACGGCTCCGGCAATCGAAGTAGGACCGGCCCCGCGAGGCCGTACGGCTCAAGCGACCACATTAGGTCACGCTCACCGCGCATGCTGGTGGGACATGCTCTTTAGTGAGAAATGATGTGCATCCATTTAGCCTCCCTGGATTGACAAAATCAGAGGTGATAAGGTGTGAATTGCACAAATGAAACATAATTATCACGTGGGTCTTTTTAATATGATCCATTCATACTGCATATTCAAATTTAATCCGAACATAACTGGCAATTAAATACATGAATTGAATGACAAGTTGCTGCTTCACAGCAGTTGAACCAGTCCAATGTAAAATGAATTTGAAATATGTCTCACTCTCCAGACAAAAGGCAGTAAAAATGTGGGCAAAGATAATATAGAACTGTGCCTTCAGAGCCAATAGTTTACATTTTCCAAATAGTTTGTCAGCTCTGTCGTTAACTTAAATTAGTCCTATCTTCTGAATCATCCTAGCCAATAGAAGAGTAGAAGCACAAAAAAAGCATCATGCTGGAAGAACGTTCAACACCTGTGTCCTGCAAGGATAAGTTCTCAGTCCCCTACATACTCCCTTTCCACTCTCGACTGTACTGTAAAATTTGGCTCCAATACCGTCTACAAGTTTGCAGATGACGCCACTGTGGTGAGTCGAATCACGAACAATGATGACAGGAAGGAGGTAGAGAACTTAGTGACATGGTGTGCAGGAAGAAACTGCAGATGCTGGTTTACGCCACAGATAGGCACAAACAGCTGGAGTTACTCAGTAGGACAGGCAACATATCGGGAGAGAAGGAATGGGTGACGTTTCAGGTAGAGACCCTTCTTCAGTTTACTCTAGAGTTTAGGAGATTGAGAGGGGATCTTATAGAAACTTACAAAATTCTTAAGGGGTTGGACAGGCTAGATGCAGGAAGATTGTTTCCGATGTTGGGGAAGTCCAGGACAAGGGGTCACAGCTTAAGGATAAGGGGGAAATCCTTTAAAACCGAGATGAGGAGAACTTTTTTCACACAGAGAGTGGTGAATCTCTGGAACTCTCTGCCACAGAGGGTAGTTGAGGCCAGTTCATTGGCTATATTTAAGAGGGAGTTAGATGTGGCCCTTGTGGCCAAGGGGATCAGAGGGTATGGAGAAAAGGCAGGTACGGGATACTGAGTTGGATGATCAGCCATGATCATATTAAATGGCGGTGCAGGCTCGAAGGGCCGAATGACCTACTCCTGCACCTAATTTCTATGTTTCTATGTTTCTATGTTCAGACATGGTGTAAGGACAATAACCTCTTCCTCGATGTCAGAAAGACAAAGGAGCTAGTTATTGACTTCAGGAAGCATGGTGGATTACATGCCTAAATCAGCATCAATGGCGTGGATGTGGAAATGGTTGAGAGTTTCACGTTCATTGGCTTTAGTATTACCAATGATCTGTCGGATCCAACCCCATTGTTGTGACAGCCCAGAAGCCACTCAAACACCTCTACTTCCCGAGGGAACTGTGCAAATTAGGCATGACTCCAGTAAATCTTACAAACTTCTACAGATCACTAGAGAATGTATACTGTCGAGTTGCATCATAGCATGGTTTGGAATAGCTGTGCCTAAGACCGCAAGAAATTACAGAGAGTTATAGATGTAGACCAGTCCTTCCAACAGAACAGACTTCCCACCATTGACCATCTACACTTCATGCTGCCTTGGAAAAGCAGCCGGCATAATTATACGAATGACCCAGGTCATTCCTTCTTCTCCCTTCTCCTGTCCGGCAGAAGGTACAGAAGCTTGAAAGTACGCACCAACAGCTTCTACCCTCCATTATCAAGCTTCTGGTCCTTCCATAAGCTAGGGTAAGGTCTGATTCACTTCTATTCTATAGAGCTTTATGGAATAATGAGCAACAATGCTGTCCATCTCAGAGAATGCTGAGATCTATATTCTGCGCTCTGTACCTTCCCCTTTGTACTTGCGTTTGAACTGATGGTATCTATGGACGGTTTTTCTGATCAAAAAGCAGGAGTAACTCAGCAGGTCAGACATCATATCTTGGGGAAAAGAAATAGGTGACGTTTCGGGTGTTTCGGTAAATCGTTTTCACCTAGCCCTCAGCTGAAAATGGCCTGTTTCCTTTATCATTGTTTCTTTTTTGCCTATCTTTCATTCATTTGTTCTATAGCTCTCATCATCTATATCTCTCGTTTCCCCTATCCCTAACCAGTCTGAAGAAGGGTCGCGACCTGAAACGTCACCTACTCCTTTTCCCCAGAGATGCTGCCTGTCCCGCTGAGTTACTCCAGCATTTTGTGTCTTATCTTCGGTTTAAATCAGCATTTGGAAAAAGTTCCTTCCTTTACAGTATATATCGGATCTATTTGGATAGCATCCAAATTTTGGATGATAAACGTTGTCCTTGCCACCAATACTAACTTCTCATAGATTAATGAAAATTAAAAATTGTTGAATAACACCCCCAAGCAGAACTGTTTTGACAGATCCATTGTTTCTGCCTGGTCCAGTCCCACCGGTCATCTCCAAAATACTCGATTCTATCTTGAACCCCCATGTCCAGGCCCTCTGACCTATATCTGAGACACCTCACATGCTCTTCACCATTTCAACAACTTTCAATTCCAGGGTCCCCGTCGCCTCATCTCTACTGTGGACACCCAGTCCCTTTACCTCTCCCTTCCCCACCAGGAAGGTCTCTGGGCCTTCCAGTTCTTTCATGAATAGAGATTCAATCAGTTCCCCTCAACCTCACCTTTAATAACTTCCCTGTCGACTCATCTCGCATTCTTCTGTTTAAAAGTGAAGCCATTGGTACTTGCGTGAGCTTTAGCTGTGCCTGCCTCTGTGTTACCCTGAACAGTCCTTATTTCAAACATATCCTGGCACCACTCTTGAACTCTTACATCGATGAATGCATCAGGGTTGCTTCCTGAACCTGTGTAGAAATCATTGATTTCTAACTTCCACTCTTCTTCAAATGCACTTGGACTATTTCTGTCACCTCTCTGTAGATCTTCCTGTCTTCATCGTTGGAAAATACTATATACTGTAGTATGTTCCAAACCTACTGATTCCCACAGTTACCTTGACTATACCTTCTCACAACTTGCCTCTTGCAAGGACTTCACCCCTCACTCTCAATTTCCACTGCAATTGCTCCCTCGATTCCACTCAGTACATCCAAGATGCCTTCCTTCAGTAAATGCTGTTTCCCCCTTCTCATAGATGAAAGAAAATAAATGATGAATAGCACCTCCCGTTAGATGCCATTGTTTGCATAACGAGGTGCTAATGATGCCATCAAGAACAAATGTAGCACGTAGTAGCATCACTACCCGCAGGCTCCCCTCCACATTCCCCAGAGCCAACAGTTTACGTTTTCCTGAATGATTTGTCAACCCTGATTTGGAAACAGATTACCAACCAGGCGATACTTCGGCCTGAAACGTTGCCTGTCCATTCTCTGCCTAGATGCTGCCTGATCTTCTGAGTACCTCCACACCATGTGTTTTTTGCTCAATATTCCAGCATTTGCAATTTCTCATGTCACCAATTCTTCATTCTCTCCAAGTCTAAATATTGGAACTTCCTCCCCAGCAGTACGGTTGCAGTAAATTCACCACAAGGAGGTGGTGGTGCCTCACCTCCACCATCTTAGACTGTTTTTTCCGGCGCCTTTGGCCTGACGGACCCACATTTCAACGCTTGTATATACCTACCAACATAACCAGACTGAAGAAGGTTCCCAACTGAAAATGTCGCCTCTCCATTTCCCTCTACAGATGCCGAGATCCTCCAGCACTTTTGCATAGGACCTTTGTAAGGACAACATGCAGAGACTAAAGGTGGCATATAACAATGCCATGAGAACACTGCTAAGGCAACCTAGATGGTGTAGTGCCAGTAATATGTTTGTGGCTGCAGGAGTCAGTACTTTAGAAGCTATCCTAAGACACCACATGTATAAATTAATTTGCAGGATAAATGACTCTAAAAATGTGCTTATTGTGGCCTTGACAAACATAAGGGTTAGCACTACACGCTACGTATCCTAGCTGTGGAGACACTGGTATCGTTGTCTCGTTGTAGGATATTGATCATCTTTTAATCTGGATTTTTAACTTAAGTATTAAGTATTAGATGTGGCCCTTGTGGCTAAGGGGATCAGGGGGTATGGAGAGAAGGCAGGTACGGGATACTGAGTTGGATGATCAGCCATGATCATATTGAATGGCGGTGCAGGCTCGAAGGGCCGAATGGCCTACTCCTGCACCTAATTTCTATGTTTCTATGTTTCTATTGTGGGTTTTATAATTTTATAAATTATGATGTTTTTATGTGATATACCATGATTTTATATATATTTATGATATTTGATATGCAATGCATTTTAATGTAATGTTGCCCCTTGTCTGGACCTTGAGTCCGTAATAGTTTATTATTATTATTATTATTATTATTATTATTACAAATTGCCCTTTACATAATAGTGCTACCTTCTTGAACTCACACAGTCATGAGGAAGATATCCCCATTGTCCTGATTCAGCAAAGAGTTAACATACACCTTTTGCCTGCATGGAGACAGCTTTACCCGCTGAGTTTTTAAGCTTAGGTTTTGGTTTATTATTGTCATATGTACAAAGGCACAGTGAGAAGTTTTATTTTGCATGCTATACAAACAGATCAGATATATCATACATACCTTTAAGGCTATGATCACATGGAAATAAATGCTTAGTGCATTATTATGTACTTAATCAATATTTCAACACATTTCCAACCACTAAATCCTATTCTGAACTTCCATTTCAGGCAGAATGAATTGAAGCATGATGTTTGAATACTGTGTGTGCATTCTAGCAATGACATTAGTGTCTCGGATGGAGAGGCATCAACTGGCATTTGAGACAGCACATCTGCATTCTAATTACATTGTCCACTCTTGGAACATGGTCTTACGCTGGCAGTGTTAATGCCCACCTGCACCTGGCCAAGTCCATGCATTGTAATCACCAGCACTCACCAACACAGACTCTGCACGTCAAACAAGCAAAAAATCACACATGCTGCAAATATGAGATAAAAACAGAAAGTGCTGCAAGTATTCTAAATTTACGAGTCGCCCTTAAGTACAGGATAGATGCCGGAAGAGTGGAGGTTGGCAAATGTTGTACCTTTTTTCGAGAAGGGCTATAGGGAAAATACTTGGAACTATAGACCAATGAGCTAAACATCTGTAGTTGGTAAGTTACTAGAGAGTATTCTGAGGGATAGGTTATATAGGCATTTGGATGGGCAAGTGCTGATTAGGGATAGTCAACATGGTTTTGTACATGGGAGGTCATGTCTCACAAATCTGATTGATTTTTTTGAAGGTGACCAAAAAGGTCGATGAGGGCAGAGCTGTAGATTTTGTGTACATGGATTTCAGTAAGACATTTGACAAGGTTCCGCATGGTAGGCTGCTCTGGAAGGTTAGATCGCATGGGACCCAAGGAGAGATAGCTGAATGGATAGCAAATTGGCTCCATGGAAGGAAGCAGAGGGTGATGGTGGAAGGTTGCCTCTTGGACT
The DNA here is from genome assembly GCF_028641065.1 of Leucoraja erinaceus. NCBI lineage: Eukaryota > Metazoa > Chordata > Chondrichthyes > Rajiformes > Rajidae > Leucoraja > Leucoraja erinaceus. The sequence goes on along the minus strand of NC_073378.1, from coordinate 125,556,544 downwards.
GGAGGCCTGTGACTAGTGGTGTGCCACAGGGTTCGGTGCTGGCCCCGTCACTGTTTGTCATCTACATCAATGATTTGGATAAGAACATACAGGGCAAGATTAGCAAGTTTGCTGATGATACAAAAGTGAGTGGTTTTGCAGATAGTGAAGATGGTTATGAAAGATTACATCACGATCTGAATCAATTGGCCAGGTGGGCGGAGGAATGGTTGATGAAATTTAATACAGAGAATTGTGAGGTGTTGCATTTTGGGACGTCGAACAAGGGCAGGACCTACACAGTGAATGGTAGGCATCTGGGTAGTGTTGTAGAGCAGAGGGATGTAGGAGTACAGGTGCATGGTTCCTTGAAGGTCGAGTCGCAGGTAGATAAGGTGTTCAAAAAGGCTTTTGGAACTTTGGCCTTCATCAGTCAGAGTATTGAGTATAGAAGTTGGGAGGTCATGTTGCAGTTGTATAAGATGTTGATGAGACCGTATTTTGAATATTGTGTGCAGTTCTGGGCATCATGTTAGAGGAAGGATATTGTCAAGCTTGAAAGTGTTCAGTGAAGATTTACGAGGATGTTGCCAGGACTAAAGGGTGTGAGCTAAAGGGAGAGGTTGAGTAGACTGGGTCTCTATTCCGTGGAGCGTAGGAGGATGAGGGGTAATCTTACAGAGGTGTATAAAACCAAGAGAGGAATAGATTGGGTAGATGCACAGAGTCTCTTGCCCAGAGTAGGGGAATTGAGGACCAGAGGACATAGGTTCAAGGTGAAGGGGAAAAGATTCAATAGGAATCTGAGGGGTAACTTTTTCACACAAAGGGTAGTGGGTGTATGGAACAAGCTGCCTGATGAGGTAGTTGAGGCTGGGACTATTCCAATGTTTAAGAAACAGTTAGGCAGATACATGGACAGCACAGGTTTGAAGGGATATGGACCAAGTGCAGGCAGGTGGGACAAGTGTAACTGGAACATGTTGGCTGGTGTGGGCAAGTTGGGCCGAAGGGCCTGTTTCCACACTGTATCACTCTATGACTCTTTCAGGCATGTCAGGCATGTCAGGCAGCATCACTGAAAAGGGAAAAAGAGTTAACATTTTTAGGTCTAAGAAAAAACATGATCAGCTGAGTGTTTCCAGCATTTTATTTTTTATTTCTGCAGCAGCTTGTGGTCCATGAAGATTGTACATTTCACACCATACAAGTACTTGTGTCATACTTAACCCTCAACCAATATCAATGAACATATTGATCATGATCTAATTTCTCTCGATGGGTCATGAGGATGCAGGGGAGAGACAAGAACTTTGCCTTCCATCACAGTGAGGAGGAGAGCCACTGTGATGGATGTTTATGTGAATAGTGTTGGTGTGTGTTTTGGTTCTTTTATTGTATGGCTGCAGAAACTACATTTTGTTTGAACCTCATGTGAGGTTCAAATGACAAATAAAGGTATTGTATTGTATTGTATTGTATTGTATTGTATTGTATTGTATGAGAGTGTGCAGATCAGCTGCTATAGTGGCGGTACAGCAATGATGGACCAACTGAATGTGACTGCGGAGAAGCAACCCAAACTATGGAGCACCCACTGACCAGACCCCTGCAAACCAGAAGATCTCAAGGTCTTCAACCGACGAGCCAGAGTTTGTGTTATGCAGTGGCTTGGAAAATTGTAGCGACACGAGAAGAAGAATATTTCCTACCTAACAACCATGCTTACATTCAAAAAGTACTGCCTTGACTGTAGTGATGATAGTTACGTATACTTTAGTTGTGAAAATGCAATCAAAGACAAAACTTTCTCTCAGAGAAATCTGAATTGCAATTCTCGGAAGTTCATTCATAATTGAATGAATATCGAACACTAAACTGGCTTTGATGTATGTCAGAGTAGAATAAAATAGGGTTTTTTTTGGTAATATGGGCCCCCAGCACATTTGCAAATACTAAAAGTATGGTGAAAATTTGATCATGTAGCTTTTATATATTCTGCGACCAAAAGTATTGAATATAAGTTCTGAGTAAATCTAATGGGTAGTTTACACGGGGCGACTTGACGCAAGATGTAGCCAGAGTGGAGTGGTCGTGGTCTAGCACGATATCACACGATATAACGGGGGTAGAGTAAAGAGTTCCCACGGTACTCGGCAATTCTGTCATTTGTGCGAGTGACTTGTCCGTCTCCCGATCTTTCCCGAATGAACATCGTGGACTGTAGTGTAGTTAATCACGTGGCACAAATGATGTTACTTTGTTGTCACACACTCTATTCGTTTTTTTCATCCGAGCTCTTTAATGAGCTGAAGAATAATCTGTTTTTTTAGACAAATGTTGTTTGGTGTGATGCACCTTCTCTCAATATGTGCAAGAAGTCGTCTTTTTGTTTGGCAAATATGAATAAAGACTGTGTCTCACATTGACCGTGATGATTGTGTTATTTTATGATCTACTGAGAGGTGAAACTTTCAGTCTGAAGAAACTTTCAGTCTGAAGAAACTTTCAGCCCGAAACGCCACCCGTTCCTTCTCTCCAGAGATGCTGCCTGTCCCGCTGAGTTGCTCCAAGCAACTGGTGTCTATCTTCAAAGGACTGACCAGGACTGCCTCTCTCTCTCTCTCTCTCTCTCTCTCTCACACAGGCATGAATGGATGAACTCCGCGGGCCAGGCAGCATCTACAGAGAGAAATGGACAGACGACCCATTCTTCAGGCTGCCTTATGTCTCTCTCCCCCCCCCCCCCCCCCTCACCCCAACTCCCACCCACACACGCGAATGCTGGAGAAACTCAGCGGGTGCAGCGGTGCCGAAACGTTGTCTATTTCCTTCGTTCCATAGATGTTGCTGCACCCGCTGAGTTTCTCCAGCATTTCTCTCTGTAGATGCTGCCTGGCCCGCGGAGTTCATCCATTCACGCCTGTGTGAGAGGGAGGGAGGGAGAGAGAGAGAGAGAGAGAGAGAGAGAGAGAGAGACAGTCCTGGTCAGTCCTTTGAAGATAGACACCAGTTGCTTGGAGCAACTCAGCGGGACAGGCAGCATCTCTGGAGAGAAGGAACGGGTGGCGTTTCGGGTCGAGACCCTTCTTCACACTCTCCCTCCCTCACTCTCACACAGGCATGAATGGAGGAACTCCGCGGGCCAGGCAGCATTTACGTTCCTTCTCTCCAGAGATGCGGCCCGTCCCGCTGAGTTGCTCCAAGCAACTGGTGTCTATCTTCAAAGGACTGACCAGGACTGCCTCACTCTCTCTCTCTCTCTCTCGTCTGTCCATTTCTCTCTGTAAATGCTGTCTGGCCCGCGGAGTTCATCCATTCACGCCTATGTGAGAGGGAGGGAGGGAGAGAGAGAGAGAGAGAGAGAGGCACACACAAGGTTGATGCGAAATCTTACCTGCCTGTTTCAGTGACAGACACCCACCGCCAGTAAATGAAGACACCCCCATCTTTCAGACAAAAAGAGACACACTGACATTAATGAAATGCTTAGCTAGTTTTATTAGATTTGTATGTAAATAGCAAACTGGCTGGATTCACCTTCCGGGTTCACCGTTGGCAGGAGTTCCCACGGTGACCGCAAGAGTTACTACCGATATCGCACGGGACACTTCGTTCATAAAATGTTGCAATGCTTAACCACAAGTGCACAAGACACTCTTGGACAAATTCAAACATGTTTGAATTTTCTCCCGAGTACCCAAGGTACACGATTACCTGCCGTTAGCGCCACGGTGGTCCACGAATGCCGTATTGTTACCGCACGAGGTTCCCACGATGTCAAACTCTGGTTACCTCTTGCGTCAAGTCGCACCGTGAAAAGGGGGTTTAAGACTGAAGCAGATAATTCACTCACTGCCATTGAGAGTAACAGGGGTTATTACTGGGAATGCAACAAGAGGTTACGCAATATATATTGTGAAAATAAAAAAAAGTCTGCAGATCTGCAGGGCGGCACGGTGGCGCAGAGGTAGAGTTGCTGCTGTTCGATCAGGGTTCGATCCTGACTACGGGTGCTGTAGTCCTGAGTACAGGTACGGAGTTTGTGTGTTCTTCCTGTGACCGGCAGGTACAGAGAAGATTTACGAGGGTGTTGCCAGGACTAGAGGGTCTGAGCTATAGGGAGAGGTTGAGTAGGCTGAGACCCTATTCCTTGGAGCGCAGGAGGATGAGGCGTGATCTTATAGAGGTGTATAAAACCATGAGAGGAATAGATTGGGTAGATGCGCAGTCTCTTACTCGAAATAGGTAAATCAAGGACAAGAGGACATACAATAGGACATACAATAGGTTTAAAGTGAAGGAGAAAAGATTTAATAGGAATCTGAAGGGTAACCTTTTCACACAAAGGGTGGTGAGTGTATGGAACAAGCTGCCAGAGGAGGTAGTTGAGGCAGGGACTATCCCAACATTTAAGAAACAGTTAGACAGGCACATGGAAAGGACAGGTTTGGAGGGATATAGACCAAACGCGGGACTAGTGTAGCTGGGACATGTTGGCCAGTGTGGGCAAGTTGGGCCAAAGGGTCTGTTTCCTTGCTGTATCACTCTATGACACAGCTCATGACATCGATGGGCTGTTCAGGACGAATCACATCACCGTGACATCATGGAGTTACCTGGACTGCTTTCCATGGAAGGAAAAAATCCGAAAGTGTTATCTAAATTGTTTGTTTTGTATCTCCCAGAAGGAGTTGAGAGTAACGTGCAGCATATAAGACGGGATAGGTTTAAGAATAGAAGTACACGTCTAATTCTTCCAGCCTTAATGAAACAATTGGTACTTTCATGACTCTCTTTATTCTAATATTGACACAATGCTGTATTGTTGGAGGCAGCACCTGTGAGGTGCAGCACTCACGTTTAGATTTATTATTGTTATGTGTACTGTGGTACAGTGAAAAGCTTTGTTATCCATGCAATCCTAACAGATCAGTGTTATGGCAAGGTTAGGTGTGAAAATGAGAGATCATGGGGGCAATACTGTCGTAAAGAATACAGTCCTTGAAGAGATGGATGGGTAGAAAAAAATGGGGTTATTGCTGCGCACATCTGAGAGTCATAGTGTCACATTGCACAGACACATGGCCTAACTTGTCCATGCCAACAAAGATACCCCATCTAAACTAGTCCCATTTGTCCATGTTTGGCCCATATAGTCTTAAAACATTTTCTATCATGTACAGTATCTGTCCAAATCTATATATTACTAAAACTCTTGTTTGTGCCGGCAATGGATCACTCTGCTCTGCTTTTTCCTATCTCCTTCCAAACGCAAGGCCACAGCCTTCGCATTTTCACATATTCTACTCACATTTTCATGTCGAAGTGAAGAACATCTTCCCGTCGCACTCCGACCTATATTTCCAGTTATTTAAAGTTTCAAAAAAACCGCTTCAGAGAGCGTGCAGTGATGATGTCACAATGCCTCTCACAGTGCACCAATCACAATGAGCTCTCAAGCTGTCTACGACCTGGGTAGGTGCTGGGGCAGGGAATGGGAGTGAGGGGAGGAGGATGAGGGAAATGAGGAGGAGATGGGGTAGGGTCTCTACCCCCTCCCTCTCTGCCCCTCTCCCTTTCTACCCCCCTCCTTCTCCCTCTACCCTCCCTCTCCAGTCCCCTCCATCTCTACCCACTCCACCTCCCCCTCCCTCTCTACCCCCCCCCCTTTACCACCTCCCCCTCCCTCTCTACCCCCCCCCTTCTCTACCACCCCTACCTCTCTACCCCCCCCCCCCCCCCTCTCTACCCTCACCCCCCATCCCCCCCCCTCCATCTCCAGGGAGTGGTGAGTATGGGTGGGTGAGTGGTGTCCCCCCCGCCTTGGCGGATGGGTCCCACTTGGTCTAGTATACCTCCCTCAACTACTTCCTCCGGCAGCTTGTTCCATATAACCACTGCCCTCTGCAGGTAAAAGTTGTCCCTCAGGTTATATTAAATCAATCCCCACTCCCTTAAACCTACTGGAAGCCCATGATACCCCCTCCTATTCATACAATCAATTTACTTATGATTTTATAGACCTCTATTCATTTCTATAAGATTGCCCATCAGCCTCCTGCGCTCCAAAGTTGCAGTTGCAGCCTGCTCAACCTCTCCCTATAGCTCAGGCCCTTATGTCCTAGCAACATCTTTGTAAATCCTCTCTACACTCTTTCCAGCTTGATGGCATCTTTCCTACATCAGTGGGACCAAAACTGAACACAAACTTCCAAGTGCAGCCTTGCCAGCGGCTTGTACAGCTGTAGTTTAATATCCCGACTTTTATGCTTAATTCCCTCACTAAACCTTTTTTCACCACCCTATCTACCTGTGACACCACTTTCAGGGAAATATGAACCTGCACTGCTAGATGACTCCATTCTACATTTCTCCCCAGGGCCCTACAGTTCATTGTGAAGGTCCTATCCTGTTTTGACTTCCCAAGTCTCACCTTAAACTCCATTTAGCATTCCAAATCAAATCAAATCAAATCAAATCAACTTTTATTGTCATCTTGCAAAGCAACAGTTGTACAGTGCAAAATGAGAAGACGTTTTCCAGGGAATACCAGAGCATCGCACATGAAACTTATACATTTCACACATAATAACAGTAAAAACAATCCAGCCCCTGATGAAACAGTATAAATAGTTAAAAGCAGGTAAAACAGCAACATTAAAATACAGTAAAAAAAAGTCATTAAAATGTCCAGGGCAGCTGATTTGAGTGGCCAGTGCGAGAGTTATTAAAATGTCAGTGCAAAGCCGCCGAATCAGGTGGATTGACTGTTTAGCAGCCTCACAGCCTGTGGCAGGAAGCTGTTTAGCAGTCTGGTAGTCCGGGCTTTGATGCTATGGTATCTCTTACCTGATGGCAGGAGATCCAGATGTGTGTGGAGGGGGTGCAGTTTGTCCTTGGCTATTCTCATCCTTGGCCCACATCCAGCTGATCAAGATCCTGCTGTGATCCTTGATAATCATCTTCACTGACCGTGATTTCACATATTTTAATGTCATCTGCATACTTACTAATCATGCCTGGCACAATCCCTGATTAGTCCACAATTCTTGATTAGTACGGTTGTCAGAGGTTATGGGGAGAAGGCAGGAGAATGGGGTTAGGAGGGAGAGATAGATCAGCTATGATTGAATGGGGGAGTAGACTTGAATGGCCTAATTCTACTCATATCACTTATGATCTAATGAATCCCATCCAAACCGTTGGCATAGATGACAAACAGGAATAGGCCCTGCACCAATCACTGAGGCCTAGTCCAGTCCAAAAAACTCAATCAACTTTGTGAGACATGACCTTGTGAGACATAAAACCATGTTCACTGTTCCTAATCTGTATCTTCTTTATATTTTATCCCTGAGACTGTTCTCCAGTAACTTTCCCATCACAGATGTCAGGCTTACTGATGTGCACCTCACAGGATTTTCTCTGCAAGCTTCTTTAAGCAGAGGCCCAATACTAGTCACATTCCAGACTTCCAGCACCTCACCCATGCTTAACAATGATTTATTAATCAAACCACGACTCCTCCAATTTCTTCTCGAGCTTCTGACAGTCTCCTTGGATATATCTAATCAGGGACGGGGGAGATTTATCTTCCTTCACGTGCCTTCGGACATCCAGGGTCTCCTCAACAGTCAATTCATCTCCATAACTTTCCCAATTTTGCTAGTCTTCATCTCTTTCTCCACGATGAAACCGAGGAAAAATATTCTTTGTGGACCTTGCTCATCTTCTGCAGTTCCACAGATAGATTATCGCTTTCTGAGGGGTCCAGATTTCACTCGAGTTACCCTTTTGTCCTTAATATACTTCTAAAATCTCTTTGGATTCTCCTTAATCTTATCAGCGCTATCTCATACACCTTTTTTTGCCTACATGATTTCCTTCTTAAGTAAACTCCTCAATCCTCTATACTCCTCCAGGGATACAGTTGAGCCCAACTGCCTATATAATTCCTGGCTCCTTCTTTATCCTGACCAGAGCTTCAGTTTCTCTTCTCATCCACGTTCCTTCTGCCTATCTGCCATGGTTTGCACTCTAGCAGGAACATGCTTACCTTGAAACATGGAAACATAGAAACATAGAAATTAGGTGCAGGAGTAGGCCATTCGGCCCTTCGAGCCTGCACCGCCATTCAATATGATCATGGCGGTGCAGGCCTCTTAAATATAGCCAATGAACTGGCCTCAACTACCCTCTGTGGCAGAGAGTTCCAGAGATTCACCACTATCTGTGTGAAAAAAGTTCTTCTCATCTCGGTTTTAAAGGATTTCCCCCTTATCCTTAAGCTGTGACCCCTTGTCCTGGACTTCCCCAACATCGGGAACAATCTTCCTGCATCTAGCCTGTCCAACCCCTTAAGAATTTTGTAAGTTTCTATAAGATCCCTTCTCAATCTCCTAAATTCTAGAGAGTATAAACCAAGTCTATCCAGTCTTTCTTCATAAGACAGTCCTCACATCCCAGGAATCAGTCTGGTGAACCTTCTCTGCACTCCCTCTATGGCAATAATGTCCTTCCTCAGATTTGGAGACCAAAACTGTATGCAATACTCCAGGTGTGGTCTCACCAAGACCCTGTACATTTGCAGTAGAACCTCCCTGCTCCTATACTCAAATCCTTTTGCTATGAAAGCCAACATATCATTCGCTTTCTTTACTGCCTGCTGCACCTGCATGCCTACCTTCAATGACTGGTGTACCATGACACCCAGGTCTCGCTGCATCTCACCCTTTCCCAATCGGCCACCATTTAGATAATAGTCTGCTTTCCCGTTTTTGCCACCAAAATGGATAACCTCGCATTTATCCACATTTTACTTCGGAGTCACGTGAGTGACTTCGTGAAGAAGCCCGCTCAGGGCGCAGGCGCGGCATTACGCTAGCAAGTGCAACAGCGGTGGCAGCTGGAGTCAGGCTCTCCAGCTGCACTTTAAAACGCACCATCAGGTAAGTGGACGGTGCGTTGGGAAACCGGAGGGAGTTGGCGTTAGTTCCTTGCTTTGCAAATATGTCCCAACGCAGGAAACTCTCTCAGAGGACTGCCCGTGCTTTAACTCCACCGGAGGAGCCGATTCCAGCGGGGCAGCAACCGGCGGTAGTACCGCTTGAACAGCGGTTTGAGATTCCCGAGACCGAGCCGGTCCCAGTCACGCCAGAGCCTACACGGCGGGCTGGGAAAGCCACCCGGAAGACCAACCGGCCGGTCGACTCCGACTCGTCGGAAGGGGAAATGTCCTCCCCAAAACGGAGGAGAGACAACCGCCTGGGCTGCATACAGCAGCTCTTGGAGGGGATGGTCTACCGAGAGCAGCAGCGCTCTCGGACAGACAGGACAGGCGCCTCCTCCATGGTGTCGAGCCCGGCACCTCCCTTTGCTACCTCAGACCAAGAATTGGAGGTTAGCATCGGTGACCAGGGCAGGGCTGGTCTGAATAAGGGGCAGGCGGAAGGATTCGAAAGAGAGCAGGGTGTGCAGGAAGAACAGCTGCTGGGTGTAGTAAACCGATTTGTCGCTACCCCACGGGTTGGAGCACCGCTGGAGCCAAGGATGGCGGCCAGCATTAATCATCTCTCCAATAAACCACTTCAGGAGAAGGTGCTCGCCCAAGTGCTGGAGGAGCACACAGCCCCAGAAAATTGCGAGGCTCTCAAAGTAAAGAGTCTCATTGCTCAAATCTGGGGGAATGTGGGGGGACCTATTCGGGCACAAGAAGTCAAACTGCAACGCATACTTCGCCTCCTCACGTCAGCAATTACAGCCTATGCGCGGTGCGTAGAGACGGAGGAGATGACCACACACCAGCAGGATGTGCTCGCACTCATGTGCACAACTCAATATGAGTTAAATAATCTGCGCAGAGAGAACATCCGACCTGCCCTCAACCCAAAGTTTGCAGGGTTATGCAAAACACCATCACTCGAGACTGACTCATTGTTATTCGGGAAGGACCTAACCAAACAACTGAAGGATATGGAGGAGGCATCCAAAACCTTTAGCCTCATGAGGGCAGCACCAGTGACAAACAAACCAAAGCCGTTACTTACACCCAGGCGGCAGCACACCACTGTATCTACCAGTCGGCGTCCGGAATATGCGACTGGTGAAAGCTTGGGGCCGCACTATCCCCAGAGACCTTTTTTAGGTCAGGGCCCGCCGCGGACCCCCTGGAAAATGCGCCTCCCCCCAACATCGCCAGCACGTCGACAGGGGAAAACATTACGGAAGAAAAAACCACAACCCCGACAATAACCATGGAGGTAGGTGGATCTGGTTCCTACCCGCATATCGAGAATAAGGGTGCCTTACTAACGGGTGGAAGGTTACACTTGTTTAAAAAAGCATGGGGAACGATCACTGATGACAAATATATACTTAATAGTATTAGAGGGTATAAAATAGAATTTATCTCAAAAATACCGCCAGTTCAACACCGACCCGAAAGGGAATTTGTGCTCTCCAATAAGGAACAACAGGAGGGACAAGCTGAACTGGTGAGGCTTATAAATAAAGGGGTCATAGAAAAAACTAGTCATGAACCCTTGGAATTTGTTTCCAACATATTTACTAAAAGTAAAAAAGATGGTGGATGTCGCATCATCATTGACTTAACATCCCTGAATGAATTTGTTAAGTATATACATTTCAAAATGGAAACATTTGTAACTGCTAGACAACTGATTTCCAAAGGATACTATATGGCAAGCATTGATCTCAAAGATGCTTACTATCTGGTACCTATACATAAGGATTATAGCAGATATCTTAAATTTATCTGGATGGGAGAGCTGTGGCAGTATAAAGCACTGCCTAATGGGCTTACTTCAGCCCCAAGACTATTCACCAAAATATTAAAGCCAGCCATGGCAACGTTAAGGAAACTTAATCATATAGTCATGGCATATTTGGACGACATCCTCATAGTTGGGAAAACTATGGAATTGGCTGTAGCAGCAGTATCAGCTACTAAACAACTCCTAGAGACTCTAGGCTTTGTCTTACATCCAGATAAATCCAAGTTAAAACCATCCACAATTATGGATTACCTGGGTTTCACAATTAACTCAGTCCAAATGACTATTACCCTGCCAAGGGGAAAGATGATTGCATTAGTACAATCATGTAATAACTTAAAGATAAACAAAAAAATCAACTATTCGACAAGTGGCAGCAGTAATTGGCAAAATGGTAGCAGCATTTCCAGCTATCCAATTTGGACCTTTGCACTATCAAAATTTACAAAGAGCAAAGATAAGGGCACTAAAACAACATAAAGGTCATTATGACCGAATCATGAGTTTACCCCCTGAAGCAATATCAGAGCTACAGTGGTGGATACAAAATATTTGGCACAGTTGTAGTCCTATTGTTATTACTAATGCTACTTTAGTACTCCAAACAGATGCCAGTGCTAAAGGGTGGGGAGCAACTAACTCCATATCCAGCACAGGTGGTAGATGGACTAATTTAAAATCATCATTACTATCTACACTGGGCATTAATTCTTTGGAAATGTTGGGCGCCTTTTATGGTTTAAAAGCATATGTATCCAATATGCATCACTTGCATGTTAGATTACAAATAGATAATACTACGGTGGTGGCTTACATTAACCATATGGGCGGCATAAAATCTTTATCATGCGACAAATTGGTCAATACGATTTGGCAATGGTGTGTCGAAAGACATATTTGGCTTTCAGCTACCTATCTACCAGGTAAGCTAAATACAGTGGCGGACACCAGGTCACGCAAATTCAATGACAACATCGAATGGATGTTAAATCCTCAAACGTTCGCTAAAATTGTAAAGCAATATGGGAAGCCAGATATAGATTTATTTGCATCAAGACTGAATCACCAACTACCTATCTATGTCGCGTGGGAACCAGATCCGGAGCGGTAGATGCATTCACGCTGGACTGGGGAAAGTTTGTTTTCTATGCCTTTCCTCCCTTCTGCCTCATCAGTCGGGCACTTCGAAAAATCCAGATGGACTCAGCATCTGGAATTTTGGTGGTGCCCGACTGGCCTACACAGACATGGTTCCCAATACTCCATGACATGGTGGTGGAAGCACCAATGGTGTTCCCCAGTCATCCAGGGTTACTGACTCACCCAGTGTCAGGCATCAGCCACCCATGCCATCAAGACATGAATCTCCTGGGTTGCAGATTCTAAGTCGACCTTATCTGGACCTGGGATTATCGCAACAAACCATCACCACCATGTCAGCAACCCTCAGAACATCTACAAAGAGGCAGTACCTAACCAACATCAGGAAATGGGAGAGGTACTGCCAAGAAACGGGGACTGCTTACGAAACAGCCACAGTAGCCAATGTTCTGGAGTTCCTGGCCTACTTACACCATCATGAAGATATGAGCTACAGTGCCATCAACACGGCACGCAGTGCACTCTCCAACTACCTCAAACCTGCAGGACATCAGCCCATGGGGTCCCATCCGCTGGTGGTCAAACTGATGAGGGGCATATATAACATTAAGCCCCCCAAGCCTAGATATACTCAAATTTGGGATATCAGTATTGTGCTCACATACCTTCGGGACAGACCACCAGCAAGATCCCTCAGTCTAGAGCAATTGACATTAAAAACGCTCATGCTGATGGCTCTAGTATCTGCTCAGAGGGTCCAGTCATTGCATAAACTTCGACTGGACAGCATGGAAACAACGTCAGATCAGATAACCTTCACAATACAAGGTTTGATAAAGCAAAGCAGGCCAGGAACATCAAACAAGCTAGTGGCATTCCGGGCTTACCCACCAGAGCCACGATTGTGTGTGGTGACCCACATAAAAATTTATATAGACACAACCCATAATATCCGAGGAAGTGAAAGAGCCTTATGGGTCAGCCACAAGAAACCACATGGCAGGGTAACAAGCCAGACCATTTCACGATGGTTAAAACAGGTATTGGAAGCTGCTGGGATAGACATTAATGTATATAAATCTCATTCCACCAGGGCAGCATCCACATCATCGGCAGCAAGGATGGATGTGCCTATTGACATTATCCTAAATAAAGCAGGATGGTCTAGGGAATCCACATTCCGAACATTCTATCACAAGCCGTTGGTGAAACCTGATGTATTTGCAGCAAAAATTTTAGAAACTGCAAATATTTAATTAAAGCCCGGGGGAGCTATTTGGTTTTGTTGTTGTTAATAAATACCGTTTTGTTTTCAAAACAGATTCATTGGTTGATTACAATAACACTTCCTTCCTCAAGAGCTTTCGGTAGTGAGTGAGTAAAACTGTTACACGGTTTGAAATCACAGAGCTTTGAAATCTTCACGAAGTCACTCACGTGACTCCGAAGTAAAATAGTAAGATTAAACGAGAACTTACCAGTTTGAAGTTTGATCTGTATTTTATGAGGAGTTACGATGAGGGATTACGTGCCCTCCGCTCCCACCCTCATTACATGGATCAAACTGATAATTGATGTCTCTTTATTCTTTACTATGTTACTTCAAATACGTGTCTGTCTGTGATTCCACACCGCTGCCTGGAAGCATGCCGCGCCTGCGCCCTGAGCGGGCTTCTTCACGTAATCCCTCATCGTAACTCCTCATAAAATACAGATCAAACTTCAAACTGGTAAGTTCTCGTTTAATCTTACTATTATACTGCATCTGCCAAACATTTGCCCACTCACCCAGCCTATCCAAGTCACCTTGCCGTCTCCTAGCATCCTCCTCACAGCTAACACACCCCCCAGCTTAGTGTCATCCGCAAACTTGGAGGTATTGCCTTCAATTCCCTCATCCAGATCATTAATATATATTGTAAATAGCTGGGGTCCCAGCACTGAGCCTTGCGGTACCCCACTAGTCACTGCCTGCCATTGTGAAAAGGACCCATTTACTCCTACTCTTTGCTTCCTGTTTGCCAGCCAGTTCTCTATCCACATCAATACTGAACCCCCAATGCCATGTACTTTAAGTTTGTACACTAATCTCTTATGTGGGACCTTCTCGAAAGCCTTCTGGACGTCCAGATACACCACATCCACTGGTTCTCCCCTATCCACGCTACTAGATACATCCTCGAAAAATTCTATAAGATTCGTCAGACATGATTTACCTTTCGTAAATCCATCCTGACTTTGTCCAATGATTTCACCACTTTCCAAATGTGCTGCTATCCCATCTTTAATAACTGACTCTAGCAGTTTCCCCACTACCGATGTTAGACTAACTGGTCTGTAATTCCCCGTTTTCTCTCTCCCTCCCTTCTTAAAAAGTGGGGTTATGTTTGCTACCCGCCAATCCTCTGGAACTACTCCAGAATCTAAAGAGTTTTGAAAGATTATTACTAATGCATCCACTATTTCTGGAGCTACTTCCTTAAGTACTCTGGGATGCAGCCTATCTGGCCCTGGGGATTTATCGGCCTTTAATCCATTCAATTTACCCAACACCACTTCCCGACTAACCTGGATTTCACTCAATTCCTCCAACTCTTTGACGCGGTCCCCTGCTATTTCTGGCAGATTATTTATGTCTTCCTTTGTGAAGACGGAACAGTAGTTATTCAATTGGTCCGCCATATCCTTGTTCCCCATGATCATCTCACCTGTTTCTGACTGCAAGGGACCTACATTTGTTTTAACTAATCTCTTTCTTTTCACATATCTATAAAAACATTTGCAGTCAGTTTTTATGTTCCCTGCCAGTTTTCTTTCATAATCCATTTTTCCTTTCCTAATTAAGCCCTGAACTCTCACTATGACTCTTTTAAAAGCTGGGATGGTCGGGAAATTGGTTAATAAGGTTCAATGGATGGGGTGGTGATCGAAGCAGATACAATAGTGGCATTTAACAGGCTTTTGGAGGGACATGGATATGCAGGGAATAGAAGGACATAGATCACATGCAGGCAGAGGACATTATGAATGGCACAGGTATTGTGGACCTAAATGTGTCTTTCTGTGGAATTCTCTGCCTTGTCTGCCTCAAAAGGCAGTGGAGGCCACTTCTCTGGATGCTTTCAAGAGAGAGTTAGATAGAGCTCTTAAAGATAGTGGACTCAGGGAACATGGGGAGATTGCAGGAATGGAATACTGATTGTAGATAATCAGCCATGATCACAGTGAATGGCGGTGCTGGCTTGAAGGGATGAATGGCCTACTCCTGCACCTATTGTCTATTAAGATCTGTTCCTGCGCTGTACTTTTCTGTGTTCAACGCTATATGCTATTCTGGACATAATAGAAATAAAAAGAATATCTCTAAAATAATAGGACCATTGTGATCACCCAGCTCCAGTATTGACACAGCTAAAACCATTGAATAGTAACTCCACCCAACTGGCCCATGTAGTTATAGTGCAACGGAACGTCACTGCGTCTCAGCCACCACGGCACTAAACCACGGAGATGTTAAGTTCAAATGAAATCAGAAGAGTTGTCCAAATTATCCTGGCCTTAGTCTGGTCTTTGTACGTTTTTGAGAAGTTAGAAAGACAGTTTGCAATGAGACTCAGAGTTTGTTCTGTGTTTCTTTTTTAGCGTCTTCTGGGGCAACAGCAAGAAAGCAACCTGGTCTGGACAATTAGTTGGAAGAATAACTGTTATTTATTATGGAGGAACAGCATCTCATATTTCTCTTGGGCAGCTTCACAGCCCAGTGGTATGAATAGTGATTTCTCTCACTTGAGGTAGCCCCGGCATTCCCGCTCTCTCTCTATCTCGCCCCCACCCAATTCACACCAGCCTCTCATTTTGACATCGAACAGCCTGTTTCCTTTATCACCGTTACTTTTTTGCATATCTCTCATTCATTGTTCTTTATCTCTCTACATCATCGTCTATATCTCTCGTTTCCGTTATCCCTAACCGTCTGAAGAAGGGTCTCAACCCGAAGCATCACCTTTTCCTCCTCTCCAGAGATGCTGTCTGTCCCGCTGAGTTACTCCAGCATTTTGTGCCTATCCTTGGTTTAAGCCGGCATCTGCAGTTCCTTCCTACACATTTATTATTCAATTCAAGTCAAGAGTCAAGAGTCAGTTTATTGTCACGTGTCCCTGGCAGGATAATGAAATTCTTGCTTTGCTTCAGCACAACAGAACATAGTAGGCATTGACTACAAAACAGAGCAGTGTGTCCATATACCATTATATACGTAAATACACACATGAATAAATAAACTGATAAAGTGCAAATAACAGATAATGGGCTATTAATGTTCAGAGTTTTGTCCGAGCCAAGTTTAATAGCCTGATGGCTGTGGGGAAGTAGCTATTCCAGAACCTGGTTGTTTCAGTCTTCAGGCTCCTGTACCTTCTACCTGACGGTAGCAGGGAGATGAGTGTGTGGCCAGGATGGTGTGGGACCTTAATGATATTGCCAGCCTTTTTGAGGCAGCGACTGCGATAGATCCCCTCGATGGAAGGGAGGTGACGGACTGGGCAGTGTTTACTACTTTTTGTAGTCTTTTCCTCTCCAGGGCGCTCAAATTGCCGAACCAAGCCACGATGCAACCGGTCAGCATGCTCTCTACTATGCAACCTGTAGAAGTTAGAGAGAGTCCTCCTTGACAAACCGACTCTCCGTAATCTTCTCAGGAAGTAGAGGCGCTGATGAGCTTTCTTGATAATTGCATTAGTGTTCTCGGACCAGGAAAGATCTTCAGAGATATGCACGCCCAGGAATTTGAAGCTCTAGACCCTTTCAACCATCGACCCGTTGATATAAACAGGACTGTGGGTCCCCATCCTACTCCTTCCAAAGTCCACAATCAGTTCCTTGGTTTTGCTGGTGTTGAGGGCCAGGTTATTGTGCTGGCACCATATAGACAGTCGCTCGATCTCTCTTCTATACTCTGACTCATCCCCATCAGTGATACGTCCCTTTGGTCAGCGAACTTGATGATGGAGTTCGCACTATGACCGGCTACGCAGTCATGAGTATAGAGTGAGTACAGCAGGGAGCTGAGCACGCAGCCTTGAGGTGCTCCCGTGCTGATTGTTATTGAGTCTGACACATTTGCACCAATACGAACAGACTGTGGTCTGTGAATGAGGAAGTCGAAGATCCAATTGCAGAGGGATGCGCAGAGACCCAGTTCTGCGAGTTTGGTAACCAGCTTGGAGGGGGTGATTGTATTAAAAGCCGAGCTGTAATCAATGAATAACAGCCTGACATTCCTTCTTTGGAGCAGCAAACATCCATTTTCCATTGGCATTGGTCTCAGAGAGTAATACAGTATGGAGTAAGGCCATGGAGAATCTCCATCGCCTCATCTCTACTGTGCACATCCGGTCCCTTTACCTCTCCAGTCTCCACCAGGAAAGTCTCAGGACCCTCTGATTCTTCCACGAACAGTGACCCAATCAGTTCCCCTCAATCTCACCTTTAATAACTTCACCGTCAACTCATCTCTCTTTCTTCAAGTCAAAAGTGAAGCCATTGGATTTAGCTGTGCCTGCCTCTGTATCACCCTGAACAGTCCTTGTTTCAAACGTATCCTGGCACCACTTTCCAACTTTTTCTCTGCTATATCGATGACTGCATCGGGTTTGCTTCCTGCACTGACGCAGAACTCATCGATTTCTAACTTCAACCCTTCCTTCAAATTCACGGACTATTTCTGACACCCCTCTCCCCTCGAGCTCTCTGGCTTCATCACAGGGAAAAGAATATGTATTGATGTTTGTAACAAATCCACTGATTCCCAAAGTTACCATGACTATACCTTCTCACACCTTGCCTTTTGCAAGGACTTCACCCCGTACTCTCAATCTCTCAATTTCCACTGCAGCTGTTCTCAAGGTAAGACTTTCACTCTAATACATGTAAGATGTCCTCTTCCTTCAGTAAATGCTGTTTCCCTCTGTTGTTGTCAATGGAGCCCTCATCTGTGTCTCCTCTGTGTCCCTTAGTTCTGTTCTCACTCTGCCTTCCCCAGACAGAACAAAATTTCCCTGATCCTCACCTTTTAATGCACCAACCTCCATATCCAACACATTATTCAATAAAAAGGAGGGAATTTGTGCTTGGAGTCTGGGGATGTACTAAATGAGTGATTTTCATCTGTTTTCACCAAGGAGGAGCACATAGAGGACAGTGAGATCAGTGTGGAGAATACTAAAATGCAAGACCAGTGTGACATTAGGGAGGAGGTGTTGAAGCTCTTTAAAAGCATTAAGGTGGATAAATCCCTAGGACCTGATATGATTTATCCATGTTATTGAGAGAGGCAAGAGAAGAGATTGTGGGATCCTTGACAAAGATCTTTGTGTCTTCTCTAGCCACAGGTGAGGTCCTGAAGAACTAGAGAATAGCTAACGTTGCACCTATATTTAAGAACAGAAGGAGAGAGAATCCAAAGAATTAGAGGCGGTGGCAGGGAAGCTATTGGAGTGGATTCCTCAGGATAGGATTTACTCCCATTTGGAAGAGAAAGGGTTAATTAGGGACAGACAGAATGGCCTTGTATGTGACAGGTCGTGTCTTACTAAAGGGCCTGTCCTGCTTGGCGATTTTTTCGGCGAATGCCGGCATCATTGACTGGCCTATCAGGTCACCGAAAAATTTGCGGCATGACGCGGCGTGACGACATATGACGCGCGGTGTTTTTTTCAAGTGTCGCAACATTTTTTTGTCGCTGCTGGATTTTGAAATGTTCAAAATCTTTTGGCGACACTGATATGACGTCGGCAGTCGCCAAAAAAAATCGGCAAGTAGGACAGGCCCTTAACTTGATTGTATTTTTTGCGGAGCTGATGAAGATGATTGATGAGGGTAGGGCAGTGGATAGTATGACCCTTAACAGCAATGATGTACAGTGGGATATTAGGATTCATAAATCCCTGAAAGTGGCGATACAAGTAGACAGAGTGGTAAAGAGGGCATATATTATGCTTGCTTTCATAGGTCGGGGCATTGAATATGAGTCAGGAAGTGATAATGCAGCTTTATAGGACTTTAGTTAGACTGAATTTGGGGTTATTACACACATGTCTGGTCGCCCCATTACAGAAAAGATGTAGAGGCTTCGGAAATGATGTATATTGTAAATAGCTGCAGTCCCAGCACCGAGCCTTGCGGTACCCCACTAATCACTGCCTGCCATTCTGAAAGGGACCTGTTAATCCCTACTCGTTGTTTCCTGTCTGCCAACCAATTCTCTATCCATGTCAGCTCTCTACCCCCAATACCATGCGCCCTAATTTTGCCCACTAATCTCTTATATGGGACCTTATCAAAGGCTTTCTGAAAGTCCAGGTACACTACATCCACTGGCTCTCCCTTGTCCATTTTCCTAGTTACATCTTCAAAAAATTCTCGAAGATTAGTCAAGCATGATTTCCCATTTGTAAATCCATGCTGACTTAGACCGATCCTGTTACTACTATCCAAATGTTCGGCTATTTCATCTTTTATAATTGACTCCAGCATCTTCCCCACCACAGATGTCAGGCTAACTGGTCTATAATTCCCTGTATTCTCTCTCCTGCCTTATTTTAAAAGTGGGATAACATTAGCTACCCTCCAATCCACAGGAACCGATCCTGAGTCTATAGAACATTGGAAAATGATCACCAATGCATCCACAATTTCGAATTATGCCTAGTTATTAGCTACAGATATATATACATGTTTCCTGCATATATATATATATATCTGTGTGTGCGTGTGTGTGTATATTTATTCATATACACACACACTGAACTATTTTTCTGAAGAAGGATCTCGACCCGAAACAACAATAGAGCACTATTGTCCAGGGAGAAAAGTACAAAGGTAAGCTAGCCAAGGTATGTGAAGAGGAATGTGAAGAGGAAATGATTAGTAAAGACAAATGTGGGTCCATTGAAGACAGAAACAGGTGAATTTATTATGGGGAGCAAGGAAATGGCAGACAGGTTGAACAGGTGCTTGGGTTCTGTCTTCACCTAAGAAGAAAACAAACAATTTCCCAGATGTTCTAGAGGACCGAGGATCTAGGGTGACGGAGGAACTGAAGGAAATTCACATCAGTCAGGAAATGGTGTTGGGTAGACTGATGGAACTGAAGGCTGATAAATCCCCAGGGCCTGATGGTCTGTATCCCAGCATACTGAAGGAGGTGGCTCTAGAAATTTTGGATGCATTGGTGATCATTTTCGAATGTTCTATGGATTCTGGATCGGTTCTTGTGGATTGGAGGGTAGCTAATGTTATCCCGCATTTTAAGAATGGAGGGAGAGAGGAAACAGGGAATTACAGACCAGTTCGCCTGACATCGGTGGTGGGGAAGATGCCGGAGTGAATTATTAAAGATGTAATAGTGGCACATTTGGATAGCAGTAACAGGATCAGTCCGAGTCAGCATGGATTTACGAAGGGGAAATCTTGCTTTACTAATCTTCTGGAATTTTTTGAGGATGTAACTAGGAAAATGGACAAGGGAGAGCCAGTGGATGTAATGTTTCTGGACTTTCAGAAAGCTTTTGATAAGGTCCCTCTTGGGTGACTTGGAAAGGTTGGGTGAGTGGGCAGATGCATGGCAGATGCAGTATAGTGTGGGTAAATGTGAGGTTATCCACTTCGCTGGCAAGAACAAGAAGGCAGATTATTATCTGAATGGTGTCAGATTAGGAAAAGGGGAAGTGCAACGTGACCTGGGTGTCCTTGTGCACCAGTCGCTGAACGTAAGCATGCAGGTACAGCAGGCAGTGACAAAAGCGAATGGCATGTTGGCCTTCATAACGAGAATATTTGAGTATTGAAGCAAAGAGGTCCTTCTGCAGTGGTACAGGGCCCTGGTGAGACCACATCTGGAGTATGGTGTGCAGTTTTGGTCTCCTAATTTGTGGAAGGACTTTCTTGCTATTGAGGGAGTGCAGCCTAGATGCACAATGTTAATTCCTGGGATGGCGGGACTGTCATATGATGAAAGAATGGAACGACTTGTATTCACTGAAATTAGAAGGATGAGAGGTGATCATCTAGAAACATGTAAAATTATTAAGGGATGGACAAACTAGATGCAGGGAACATGTTCCCGATGTTGGGGGAGTCCAGAATCAGGAGTCACAGTTTAAGAATGAGGGGTAGGCAATTTAGAACTGAGATGAGGAAAAACTTTTTTACCCAGAGAGCTGTGAATCGGTGGAATTCTCTGCCTCAGAAGGCAGTGGAGGCCGATTCATTGGATGCATTCAAAAGAGAGTTAGATATAGCTCTTAGGGCAAGCGGAATCAAGGGACAGCGGGAGAAGGCAGGGACGGGGTACTATTTGTGGATGATCAGCCATGAACATATTGAATGGCGGTGCTGGCTCAAAGGGTCAAATGACCTACTCCTGCACCTATTGTCTATACTTGTAAGTACATTCAAACACAATGAACCCATTGAAATATACTAAGCACGCTGCTATATACCCAAACATCCTGGAGTACATAGAACATTATATATTGTTCTTGTATATTGGGCATACTGTTTGACAACACAATAAATGGATTTTGGATTAGTTAATGGTGAAAAACAGAGCAGGAATAAACAGATTATTCTCTATGGGGTGGCTGTGGCTAATGGGGTGCCACAAGGATTGAATCTAGGGTTCAGCTGTTCATAGTCTGTGTCATTTGATGTAAATGAGTGAATAATGTGCATCATACCCACATCTGATAATAATACTAGCATTTTCACAAGCATCAGTTCATTCCAAAGAGGGAGAAAGATTCCAAGAGGAGTAAGGGGCGACCGTGGCTGACAAGGAAAGTCACGGACAGTATATGTAGTGGCCATTTGGCCTGTTTTGCATGTCATTGTGGATGGCATGTTCCTTTAAATTTTAGACTGCCCGTTATAATGTGGGTGGGATTTATGACGTGTCTTGTTTATGCAGCTTAACTGCTTGCGTGGTAGTTTAGTTGGTTAGATTCGTTTTGGTTCTACGCAGCGGCGGTGGAAAGCATCTTGTCCGGGAACATTACCATCTGGTTCGGGAATTGCTCTGCCAAGGACAAGAAGGCTCTGCAGAGAGTAGTGCGTTCGGCCGAACGCACTATGGGAACTTCACTCACCCCCCTGCAGGAACTATACAACAGGAGGTGCAACTCCAGAGCAAACAAAATCATGAGAGACCTCTTCCACCCCTGCAACGGTCTGTTCCAGCCGCTACGGTCAGGCAAACGCCTCCGTTGCCATGCAGTGAGAACGGAGAGGTTGAGAAGGAGTTTCTTCCCAGAGGCAATTCGGACTGTAAACGCCTTTCTCACCAGGGACTAACTGTACAGAACGTTTTTCCTTCTATTATTTATTATGTAAAATAATATGTGTATTATGATTGTGTTTATAATTTGTTTGGTTGTTTTGTTGTTCCGCGAGCATTGCCACTTTCATTTCACTGCACATCTCGTATGTGTATGTGACAAATAAACTTGACTTGACTTGACTTGACTTGACTTGAGTGAAGAGGGAGAAGGTTAATCCTTCGACCGTGTCAAGCCACATGTCGAGCATGTCAAGCCACATGTCAAGATCATGTGAAGCATGGAGACACGAGGAGTTTTCTAGTATCTGAAGTAATGAGTTGGAGTTTGAAGAAGATTGCCGGAACAAGTCGGAAAACCTTGGATGTATCTTACTGTTTTATATCTACAATAAAGAAAATATTCATTAAAAGACTGTGTGCTGAAGCTTTATGAAAGGAGAAGCTCTGAAGGTCTCTGAGGCAGCTTGCATGCATACTGAAGATATTCCCCTTATCCCGTCTCACCCAATTAGTGGCTAGGGAGGGAGTTAATTTCCTGAAAGATTTGAAAAATCTGCCGCTACAGTATACAAATAAAAGAGAAGAAGTACAACGTAGCAAAGATGAGCGGGAAGCTCGAGGATTGGGTAACGTTTAAAGAGCAACAGAAGATAACGAAAAATCCAATATGGGCGAAAAAGAAGAGGTACAAAGGTAAGCTAGCCAAGAATATAAAGGAGAATAGTAAAAGCTTCTTTAGGTATGTGAAGAGGAAAAAATTAGTTAAGACCAATGTTGGATCCTTGAAGACTGCAAAGGGTGAGTGGGCAGATGCATGGCAGATGCAGTTTAATGTGGATAAGTGTGAGGTAATCCACTTTGGTGGCAAAAACAAGAAGGCAGATTATTATCTGAATGGTGTCAAGTTGGGAAAAGGGGAAGTACAATGAAATCTGGGGGGTCCTTGTTCATCAGTCACTGAAAGTAAGCATGCAGGTACAGCAGGCAGTGAAGAAAGCAAATGGCATGTTGGCCTTTATAACAAGAGGAGTTGAGTATAGGAGAAAAGATGTTCTCCTGCAGTTGTTTAGCGCCCTAGTGAGACCACACCTGGAATACTGTGTGCCGTTTTGGTCCCCTAATTTTAGGAAGGACATTCTTGCTATTGAGGGAGTGCAGCGTAGGTTTACAAGGTTTATTCCTGGGATGGTAGGACTGTCATATGTTGATAGAATGGAACGGCTGGGCTTGTATACTCTGGAATTTCGAAAGATGAGAAGGGATCGTATTGAAACATATAAGATTATTAAGGGATTGGACACGCTAGAAGCAGGAAAAATGTTCTCGATGTTGAGGGAGTCCAGAACCAGGGGCCACAGTTTAAGAATAAGCAGTAAGCCATTTAGAATGGAGACGAGGAAACACTTTTTCTCACAGAGAGTTGTGAGTCTGTGGAATTCTCTGCCTCAAAGGGCGGTGGAGGCCGGTTCTTTGGATACTTTCAAGGGAGAGCTAGATAGGGCTCTTAAAGATAGCGGTCAGGGGATATTGGGAGAAGGCAGGAACGGGGTACTGATTGGGGATGATCAGCCATGATCACATTGAATAGCGGTGCTGGTTCGAAGGGCCGAAAGGCCAACTCGTGCACCTATTATCTATTGTCTATTATCTATGAGAATGCAGGGTGACTTGGGCAGATTGGGTGAGTGGGGAGATGCATGGCAGATGCAGTTTTATGTAGATAAATGTGATAGCAAAAACAGGAGGGCAGATTATTATCTAAATGGTGTCAAGTTGGAAAAAGGGGAAGTACAACAGGATCTGGTGGTCCTTGTTCATCAGTCAATGAAAGTAAGCATGCAGGTACAGCAGGCAGTGAAGAAAACTAATGGCATGTTGGCCTTCAAGAGGAGTTATGTACAGGAGCAAAGACGTCCTTTTGCTGTTGTACAGGGCCCTAGTGAGACCACACCTGGAGTATTGTGTGCAGTTTTGTTTTCCAAATTTGAGGAAGGAGATTCTTGCTATTGACGGAGTGCAGCGTAGGTTCACAGGTTTAATTCCTGGGATGGCGGAACTGTCATATGCTGGGAGAATGGAGCGGCTGGGCTTGCATACTCTGTAATTTAGAAGGATGAGAGGGGATCTTATTGAAACATATAGGATTATTAAGGGTTTAGACACGCTAGAGGCAGGAAACATGTTTCCGATGTTAGGGGAGTCCAGAACCAGGGGCCGCAGTTTAAGAATAAAAATAAGTTTAGAACGGAGACGAGGAAACACGTTTTCACACAGAGAGTTGTGAGTCTGTGGAATTCTCTGCCTCTGGTGGAGGCTGGTTCTCTGGACACTTTCAAGAGAGAGCTAGATAGGGCTCTTGAAGATAGCGGAGTCAGGGGATATGGGGAGAAGGCAGGAACGGGGTACTGATTGTGAATGGCCTACTCCTGCACCTATTGTCTATTGAATTGTGCTTTGCTGGCATTGCTAGCATTTATTGCCTATCCCCAAGTGCTCCTGAAAAAGTAGTTTAGTTTAGTTTAATTTATTATCACGTGTACTGAAGTTTTTTGTTGCGTGCTAACCAGTCAGCAGAAAGACAATACATGATTACAAGCGAGCCATTCACAGTGTATAGATACACTGTAAGGGAATAACGTTTAGTGCAAGGTAAAGCCAGCAAAGTCTGATCAAGGGTAGTCCAAGGGTCATCTAAGAGGTAGATAGTAGTTCAGCATTGTTCTCTGGTTGTGGTAGGATGATTCAGTTGCCTGATAACAGCTGGGAAGAAACTGTCCCCAAATGTCAGCTGTCTTATTGATCCGCTACAGTCTTCCAGGTGAATATACTCCCACATTGCTATTTCAGGTCGGAAGTGTGGTGCCGACGAGAATACATTTCTTCACCCAGGATGTAATGAATCCTTAGAATTTCCTACTGCGGAGTATGTGGAGGCTCAGTCAGAGATCGATAGATTTTTTTGATATTTATGGAATCATGAAACATGAGGTTAATATAACAAAATAGCACAGAGGTACAAGATCAGCTATGATCTTATTGAATGACACATCAGACATGAGGGGACAAATCAACTAAACCTGCTCTTAATTATTGCATGATAACTTTCACGGGTTAGCAGAGAGAAATATTGGCTATTCAGACAAATTAATCAATGACAAAAACCTTCCAAAATATGTTTATATCACGTTGGTAATAGCACAGTGCATGACCACTGAATAACCAGTGGTGAGGACGTTTAATACAGAAATTGTAGTTATCCAATTAATGACATTATTTTCAGATATAAAAACAGTTAATGCTGTTAATATTTATCAGATCTTGCATCATCTGTGGAAAGAGAAACAAGAGAACAGAGGCTCTTCATTGGAACATTATATTTATTGGTTAGTTTATTTTTACACGCCTCTTCCCATCGTAACCTGTTTTCATGTGTCTCCCGAAGATAGACACAAAAAGCTGGAGTAACTCAGCGGGACAGGCAGCATCTCTGGAGAGAAGGAATGGGTGACGTTTCGGGTCGAGATTCTTCTTCGTCTGAGAGTACTCCAGGATGTTTGGGTATATAGCAGTGTGCTTAGTATATTCTTAATAATAATAATAATAATAATAATAATAATAATGTTTATTTATATAGCACATTCATAGTCAATTTTCATTGACCCCAAAGTGCTTTACATAATTTAAAAATCAGTTCTATACAAAGCATAAAGATGGGTTAACAAAATAATAAAATGCATAAACAGGACACAACATGTAACATAAACATCCACCACAGCATTCATCACTGTGGTGGAAGGCACAAATAATTTTGGCCGTCCTCCTCCATTCCCTCCCCCCCCCCCCCCGTGGACAAGACCAGAGTCCAGAGTCCAGTCCAGGATCGGTCTTACCTCACCGTAGACTGCAGGGCCGGTGGTCGAAGCTCCCCTCCAGGGGTGATGGTAAGTCCATGCCAGGCCCGCGGTAGAAGTTATCCGCGGGCCAGCAATGGCGGCTTCATCTTCCCCCGGGTCCCGCGGCTTCAGGCTGCGACTTCAGGCTGCCGGCTGCCCCGGGCCAGCGAAACGGAGCACTCCCCTCCGGCGAGCCCCAGCGAGGGCTCACCCGCTCCACGCCGAGTCCACGCTGCGCCTGCCGCTGAAGCCCCGGACACGTCTCCGGGAAAGACCTCGCCGATCCTTGATGGTAGGCCACGGGGGAGGCGATCTGGAAAAAGTCGCCTCTCCATGGAGGAGGCGACCGAAGCGGTTTCCCCCTTACACCACCCACACCACCGCCCACACAAAACACAAAAAAACCCCACTAAATACACACTTTAAAACATACTAAAAAAAAAAAAAAAAATTGAAAGGCTGACGCGCTGCTGCCATGGCTGCCGCCAAAACAGGGCCCCTTCACACCTCCCCCATCATCATTAAGGGTGGCACGGTAGCACAGCGGTAGAGTTGCTGCCTTACGGCGCTTGCAACGCCGGAGACCCAGGTTCGATCCCGATGACGGCTGCAGTCTGTACAGAGTTTGTACGTTCTCCCCGTGACCACTTGGGTTTTCTCCGGGATCTTCGGTTTCCTCCCACACTCCAAAGACGTACAGGTTTGTAGGTTAATTGGCTTCGGTAAGAAATCTAAATTGTCCCTAGTGTGTAGGATAGTGTTAGTCTATGGGAATCGCTGATTGGCGTGGACTCGGTGGGCAGAAGGATCTGGTTCTGCGCAGTAAACTAAAATAAAACTAAAACTAAGAAGTAAACTAAACTAAATTTGGAAGAGAATGAGTTGATTGGAGACAGTCAGCGTGGCTTTGACTGGGGCAGATCGGGTCTTGCAAGCTTGACTGAGTTTTTTGAGGTGGTGACAAAATAATTGGAGGGCGGGGCAGTGGATGGTATTTACATTGACTTCAGTCAGACATTCGACTCCTGTGAAATTTAATGCCTGTGCTGACTGATGTATAAAATTAAGTGGAACAGATTCAAATATGTTGCGTGACTCACAATGGTATTTTAGTGGCACCAAAAATGATTTCCTCGTTAAAAAAAAAGTTAGAAATACTCAGGAGGTCATGTAGCATCAGTGAAGAGCAAAACAAGAGTTACATTTTCCAGTTGATGACCTGAATGCAAGATCATGTAAATGAAAAATGAACTCTGTTTCTCACTTTACACAAATTGTGCCTCCGCTTTATTTCAGATGTCCAGCGTCTACAGTATTTTACTTTTGGATCTAAATTTGAGGTCTTTTTTCCTCATTTTATCCTCCCCTGTGGATACATAAGGTAATTCATGTGATCCTCTGAGTCTTCCAGTACTTTGTCCAAGACTCTGTCTCTCCCATTGTGCCATTTCCAGATTGCACCAAACTATTCAAAAAAATTGTCCGGATACACGTTTATCACTTATGCCCCTGTCCCACTTAGGAAACCTGAATGGAAACCTCTGGAGACTTTGCGCCCCACCCAAGATTTCCGCACGGTTCCCGGAGGTTCCCGGAGGTTTTTGTCAGTCTCCCTAATGGTCGAAAGTGGTTTCCGCTTCTTCTATGTTCCGTCGATTATTTCAAAAAATTCAAAACCGGCCGCGACTAAAAATAGGTTGCCGTTTTAAAAATCGGTAATTTTTTAGTCGAAGCCGGTTGCGATGCTAGTTAAAGGTGGTTGCCGGAGGTTGCAGGTAGTAGAAGGTAAGTCCTCCCTGGTGGAATAAAACTGGGTGAAAAAAAGGTCTTACGGAAACTTTGGGTGGGGTGCAAAGTCTCCAGAGGTTTCCGTTCAGGTTTCCTAAGTGGGACAGGGGCATAATGCCGTTCCTGTGCTGGGTTCAGGGACACGGTCAAAGCGTCACAGACCAAAATGCAACATGTTTACTTATCCTACATATTCCAGGTCCAGGATCATGCAATGTGGAGAATGAATATATTATATATGGATGCTACTGAGAAATGCGAGTCCTTCCATTTGGATGCTATAGAATCCCTGCATAAATGGTGGAAGATGCACAAATACTCACCCACCAAAATCAAACATCTCCTGCCCATCCATGGCAGAATTCGAAGTTCCAATGTTGGCCTCTACGAATCCATGAAATCAGAGTGGAAGCAAGACATCCTCGATCCTAAGAGATTGCCAAAGGTACAGAAGAATATAAAAGTAACAGTTTCGAGGAAATATAAGCCAAGCAATTTAAACAGTTACAGATGTGACCAATTCAGATGCAATAAAATGAACCATTAGACTTACACTGCTGAAGAGGATGCATAATATTAGGCTTATTTCATTAGACTTTAATCTGTACATTGGTGAAATTTAATTAATGAAATGCTTTCAATTTTACTCTGCTATTTTTGAATATTCCGTGAATCATTAATGAAAACCTGATATCTCTATTCTTATAAAACTCTGATCTTGGATGTGTATTTATTTGTGTGTTTGCGTGTAATCACATCTTCAAGAAAAAACGACGCGGTAACGATAAAATGTTTACATATTCCCGTAGACATTTTTCCCCTGGAGTCCAAAATCGCCTTATCTAAAAATTTCATGCTTTATTTCTCGAGTTATTAATGAAAAAGTTCAAAAATCAGACAAAACTTTGAATTTAAAAACTGTCTTTCGCTGATGACATCACAATGGGTCTGCGTTGCGTGCCGTCTTTTTCGTGCTGCGAGTGATGTCACCCCCCCCCCCCCCCCCCCCCCCCCCCCCCCCCCCACATTTGCATTTATGCCAAAGCCAATTTACTTATGAACCTATGCGTTTTCGGAGTGTGGGAGGAAACTGAAGAACTCGGAGAAAACCCACGTAGGTCACGAGAAGAATGTACAAACTCAGTACAGACAGGGCCCGTAGTTGGGAACGAATCTGGGTCTCCAGCAAGTCTACTGCTGCGCCACTGTGCCACCTATTTTATTAGAAAATCAGTGGTAAAAACCCACTCAGTATCAGTGAAATTGATGCGACCAAAGGAGATGCCAAAGACCAACTCCTGGATGGAGCTCTGAGTTCATTCATTCAGAGTCGCACCAATTTTCAAGAGGCCATTTGGTTCTTATATTGTTCAAGGCTCTCTACACCCAATATTATCTGAGGATTTTGTTTGCCCCAAGGCTGGATAGGCTTTACAATTTACAGTTCCAGACTAACATTCTTGAACAAAGGTAACTTGGGGGTTATTAACAAGAAGTAGTGGTAGGTTAATTTGCTTGTGTAAATTTCTCCTGATGAAGGTGGTTGTTAGCGGATTCAATGCTGTAGGAGAGAGAATGTTTACTTTAATTTAGAGATACAGCGCAGAAACAGGCCCTTCGGCCCACTGAGTCAGTGCCGACCAACGATCCCCGCAAATTAACACTATCCTACACACACTAGGGAAAATTTACATTTATACCAAGCCTACAAACTTTTACGTTTTTGGCGTGTGGGAGGAAACCGAAGATCTCGGAAAAAAACCTACGGAGGTCACGGAGGTCACGGGGAGAACGTACAAACTTCGTACAGACAGCACCCATAGTCGGGATCGAACTCGGGTCTCTGGCGTTATAAGGCAGCAACTCTACCGCTGCACCACCGTGCCGCCCACCACCCAGAGAATGGGTCATGGGGGAACGGGATTGCATTGAGAGTCGGCAAAGATTGGATGGAGTGAATAGTCTTCTTCTCTATTGTGGGAAATATGATGATAAGATAACGTGAACTTAGAACATGTGGTGCTTCATATTACAATGCTGAGTAATTCACTGTCAATTTTGCCAGCGACAAGTTGCATAAACCATCGTTTCTGGACAATACTATATCAATTGCCAAAATGGACCAGGCACTTCCATTATCAAGGTTTAAGAGGGAACTGCAGATGCTGGAGAATCGAAGGTTACACAGAAAAGCTGGAGAAACTCAGCGGGTGCAGCAGCATCTATGGAGCTGAAGAAGGGTTTCGGCCCGAAACGTTGCCTATCTCCTTCGCTCCATAGATGCTGCTGCACCCGCTGAGTTTCTCCAGCTTTTCTGTGTAAACTTCCATTATCAATCCATCTTTACATATCTGACATTTGTTCAGTGCCAGACATGCATCTACTGATATCAATGATCATGCAGCATGTGATTCAACAGGTCGTGCCTGAACTGGGAAGTCACAATCCAGAGAACCATCACTATTGAAGAATCACACAAAAACAAGAGCACAAGAAACAGGGGACATCAGTTGGGTCCCATCTGTAGGTTCACTGTGCTAACATAAGGCACTTCACAAGGTAGCTCCCAAACTCACTTGGCACTATTCATACCTATTCTGGGGTGGAAAGATTGCAACCTTCACGTGGTCGGCCCTGTTTCGACGAGATGAGGAAAACATTTTTCACACTGAGAGTGGTGAATCTCTGGAATTCTCTGCCACAGAAGGTAGTTGAGGCCAGTTCATTGGCTATATTTAAGAGGTAGTTAGATGTGGCCCTTGTGGCTAAAGGGATCAGGGGGTATGGAGAGAAGGCAGGTACAGGATACTGAGTTGGATGATCAGCCATGATCATATTGAATGGCGGTGCAGGCTCGAAGGGCTGAATGGCCTACTCCTGCACATAATTTCAATGTTTCTATGTTTCTATGAATGCAATCAACCTGGCGTGCACAATCAAATAAGATCCAATAGAACAAGTTATCCTACAACTTTAGGCTGTGCACGCCATACGAAAGAAGAAGAAGATATCTATTCTAAAGTGTTCACCATGTATTTTTTTGAATGAAAAGACACAGATTGCTGGAGTAACAGCAGGTCAAAGTTTGTTTCTTAAAAAGCAGATAGCAACAAAAACTGTTAAAGGTAAACCATGACAACCTTTGATTGATTCGTCAGGCGGGAGTGGCAAAGATCTACAATGAGCACAAACGTCACTCAGCGCTTCTCAGGCTCCACTCACAGAACAAAGGAAAGTTAGCACAATTATACATTTTTCTTATCAGTAAAACACTCCTACCAAATCTGAATATGGCATGACTGAAAGATTCTGTAGCCTTTCAGAATATAAGAAAAGCTGGGTCCAAATCAAGCTAATCCAATGACAAGTTATTACTTATCTGTGCAGCGTTCTTTCAATCTTAGCTTCTTTATGGCCTTGAAAAGAAGCACATGTTATGACACAGGTTGCCATCTTAATGTCTTTATTGAAAAGACAACCTGTCCTCCATATTGTGTTCCATATAATTTGCAATATCATTTAGACTTGGCACCGAGTCATTCTTTTGTTCTACTAGATCATGCATTTGTAGAAGAACTACTCCATTTTAGATTTGACTATTAGATTTGACTATTAGATTTGACTATTAGCTCTTTCACACGCAGCATCTCCGGAGAAAGGGATAGAAGATGTTTTGAGTTGGGACCCTTCCTCAGACTGGTTGGAGTATGGGGAGAAAGCTGGAGGAGAGACGGGAGTGGGACAAAGCCTGGCAATTGATAGGTGGATACAGGGGAAGGAGGATTTAGTTGGCAGAAGGTTGGAAAAAGGCCAGAGATGAAAAGACAAAAGGTGGCGCGATAAAGAGAAAAGAATAGAGAAGGTGCACGTGAAACACTGTCTCACCTGGAAGGACTGCTGGGATAGAAACATAGAAACATAGAAATTAGGTGCAGGAGTAGGCCATTCGGCCCTTCGAGCCTGCACCGCCATTCAAAATTATCATGGCTGATCATCCAACTCAGTATCCCGTACCTGCCTTCTCTCCATACCCCCTGATCCCCTTAGCCACAATCCCTGGATCCCTGGATGGATGTGAGGGAGGAGGTATAGGAACAGTTGTTACATCACTTGCGGTTGGAGTTAAAAGTACCTGGGGACGGGATGGTTTGGGTGGGAAGGGCTGAGTGAACCATGGGCCCCATAGCAGAAGCATCCACGTCATGGAGTTGGAAACTGGAAGTATCCTGAGCTAATTCTGCTACCAGCATCATCTATTGCAACAAGTGATGGCTCCCACTGATTGTCTCAGGAAGCTTGCTTCCATTTCAGGACGGACGATGACAGCGATATCAACATTTGAAACATGGAAGACGGACACAAAATAAGAAGTGAACTGTGAAGATGTGGAGGGAGCGATCTATGTGGAAATCACAGAGAGGTGGGGATGGGAAGATGTGATTGGTGGTGGGATCTCATTGAAGGTAGTAGAAATGTCAGAGAATGATATGTTGGATGTGGAGGTTGGTTGAGTGAAAGATAAGGACTAGGGAAACTGTATCCTGGAGGATATCCTGCTGGCATGCTGGTTCTCCCGATTGCTAACCATTTTAACTCTCCTCCCTTTCCCATACCAACCTTTCTGTCTTCTGCCTCCTTCATGGCCAGAGTGAGGCTGGAGGAATAGCACTCCAAATACCACTTGGTTAGCTTACAACCCAATAATATGAACATCAAATTCTCCGATTTTAGGTAACTAACCTACAAACAACCCTCCCCTCACCCTGCTTATCCCACTCCCCTTATTCTCCCCACTTTCTCTTCCCTGTGCTCCATCTGGATTAAAACATATTTCTCCCCCTTACCACCCCCCTCCCTGTCTCCTCTGACCTGTATTCCTTCCTCTGGCTTTACAATTCACACCTCTTCTATCTTAATCTCATACTTGTCTTTTCATCTGTGGTCTTTGTCCTACCATCTGTCTATCAAAATCCCACCTCATATATATCCACATTTCACATGTGTAGGAAGGAGTTGCAGATGCTGGTTCACAGCAAAGATAGACACAAAATGCTGGAGTAATTCAGCAGGACAGGCGGCATCTCTGAAGAGAAGGAATGGGTGACATTTCGGGCCGATACCCTTTTTCATACGGTATATCTATCCACCTTTCACTTTCCAGGCTTTGTTCTGCCCCCCTAGTTCACCCCCCCTCCTCTCCTCACCTCCCAATCACTATCAGCTGAAAAAGGGACCCAACCCTAAATATCTATATCCATGTTCTCCAAATACGCTGCCTGGCCCACTGAGCTACTCCAGCATTTTATGTCTATCTGCGGGTAATAGTGTTTCTCTGTATCAAATCAACTACCCATATGCTTCTTGATGGAAGAGTACATGGGTTTGGGAGTAATCAGTACTCTGACCCATCAATTGTTCCAGGTCCTGGCCTAGTGGATCTCAGCAGGGGCTATCTTTAATCGGAGTACTCAGTGCAATGCAGCTGACCCAGTAGCACGGTTAGCACTGGCTGGACACTATTTAGTTTAGTTTAGAGATACAGCACAGAAATATAGTTGGGATCACGGAGACATGGCTCCAGGGTGACCAAGGCTGGGAGCTGAACATCCAGGGATATTCAATATTCAGGAGGGATAGACAGAAAGGGAAAGGAGGTGGAGTAGCGTTGCTGGTTAGAGAGCAGATTAACACAATAGAAAGGAAGGACATTAGCTTGGAGGATGTGGAATCGATATGGGTAGAGCTGCGAAACACTAAGGGGCAGAAATCGCCAGTGGGAGTTGTGTACAGGCCACCTAACAGTAGTGGTGGAGTTGGGGATGGCATCAAACAGGAAATTAGAAATGCATGCAACAAAGGTAAAACAGTTATAATGGGTGACTTCAATCTACATATAGATTGGGTGAATCAAATTGGCAGGGGTGCTGAGGAAGAGGATTTCTTGGAATGTATGCGGGATAGTTTTCTAAACCAACATGTAGAGGAACCAACGAGAGAGCAGGCTATTCTAGATTGGGTATTGAGTAATGAGGAAGGGTTAGTTAGCAGTCTTGTTGTGCGTGGCCCCTTGGGCAAGAGTGACCATAATATGGTTGAGTTCTTAATTAGCATGGAGAGTGACATTGTGAATTCAGAAACAAGGGTCCTGAACTTAAAGAAAGGTAACTTTGAGGGTATGAGATGTGAATTGGCCAAGATAGACTGGCAATTGATTCTTAATGGGTTGACGGTGGATATGCAATGGCAGGCATTTAAAGACTGCATGGATGAACTACAACAATTGTTCATCCCAGTTTGGCAAAAAAATAAATCAGGGAAGGTAGTGCATCCATGGATAACAAGGGATATCAGGGATAGTATCAAAACAAAAGATGAAGCGTAAAATTAGCCAGAAAAAGCAGCCTACCAGAGGACTGGGAGAAATTCAGAGTCCAGCAGAGGAGGACAAAGTTAGGAAAGTGAAAATAGATTATGAAAGAAAACTGGCAGAGAACATAAAAACTGACTGCAAAAGCTTTTATAGATATGTGAAGAGAAAAAGATTAGTTAAAACAAATGTAGGTCCCTTGCAGTCAGAAACAGGTGAATTGATCATGGGGAACAAGGACATGGCAGACCAATTGAATAACTACCCTGGTTCTGTCTTCACTAAGGAAGACATAAATAATCTGCTGGAAATAGCAGGGGACCGGGGATCAAATGAGATGAAGGAACTGAGTGAAATCAGCCAGGAAGTGGTGTTAGGTAAATTGTTAGGTAAATTGAATGGATTAAAGGCCGATAAATCCCCAGGGCCTGATAGGCTGCATCCCAGAGTATTTAAGGAAGTAGCCCCAGAAATAGTGGATGCATTAGTCATAATTTTTCAAGAATCTTTAGATTCTGGAGTAGTTCCTGAAGATTGGATGGTAGCTAATGTAACCCCACTTATTAAAAAGGGAGGGAGAGAGAAACCGGGGAATTACAGACCAGTTAGTCTAATGTCGGCAGTGGGGAAACTGCTAGAGTCAGTCATTAAAGATGGGATAGCAGCACATTTGGAAAGTGGTGAAATCATTGGACAAAGTCAGCATGGATTTACGAAAGGTAAATCTTGTCCGACGAATCTTATAGAATTTTTCGAGGATGTAACTAGTAGAGTGGATAAGGAAGAACCAGTGGATGTGTTATATCTGGACTTTCAGAAGGCTTTCGACAAGGTCCCACATAAGAGATTAGTATACAAACTTAAAGCACACGGTATTGGGGGTTCAGTATTGATGCGGATAGAGAACTGGCTGGCAGACAGGAAGCAAAGAGTAGGAGTAAACGGGTCCTTTTCACAATGGCAGGCAGTGACTAGTGGGGTACCGCGAGGCTCAGTGCTGGGATCTCAGCTATTTACGATATATATTAATGATCTGGACGAGGGAATTGAATGCAACATCTCCAAGTTTGCAGATGACACAAAGCTGGGGGACAGTGTTAGCTGTGTGGAGGATGCTAGGAGGCTGCAAGGTGACTTGGATAGGCTGGGTGAGTGGGCAAATGCATGGCAGATGCAGTATAATGTGGATAAATGTGAGGTTATCACCTTTGGTAGCAAAAACAGGAAAGTAGACTATTATCTGAATGGTGGCCGATTAGGAAAGGGTGAGATGCAACGAGACCTGGGTGTCATGGTACACCAGTCATTAAAAGTAGGCATGCAGGTGCAGCAGGCAGTGAAGAAAGCGAATGGTATGTTAGCATTCATAGCAAAAGGATTTGAGTATAGGAGCAGGGAGGTTGCACTGCAGTTGTACAGGGTCTTGGTGAGACCACACCTGGAGTATTGCGTACAGTTTTGGTTTCCTGATCTGAGGAAAGACATTCTTGCCATAGAGGCAGTACAGAGAAGGTTCACCAGACTGATTCCTGGGATGTCAGGACTTTCATATGAAGAAAGACTGGATAGACTCGGTTTGTACTCGCTAGAATTTGGAAGATTAAGGGGGGATCTTATAGAAACTTACAAAATTCTTAAGGGGTTGGAGAGGCTAGATGCAGGAAGATTGTTCCCGATGTTGGGGAAGTCCAGAACAAGGGGGTCACAGTTTAAGGATAAGGGGGAAATCTTTTAGGACCAAGATGAGGAAAACATTTTTCACACAGAGAGTGGTGAATCTCTGGAATTCTCTGCCACAGAAGGTAGTTGAGGCCAGTTCATTGGCTATATTTAAGAGGGAGTTAGATGTGGCCCTTGTGGCTAAAGGGATCAGGGGGTATGGAGAGAAGGCAGGTACAGGATACTGAGTTGGATGATCAGCCATGATCATATTGAATGGCGGTGCAGGCTCGAAGGGCCGAATGTTGCACCTACTCCTGCACCTATTTTCTATGTTTCTATCTAAGTTTCTATGAAACAGGCCCTTCGGCCCACAGAGTCTGCACTGACCAGCGATCCCCGCACACTAACACTATCCTACACTAGCGACATTTTTTACATTCATACCAAGCCAATTAACCTACAAGCCTGTACGTCTTTGGAGTGTGTGAGGAAACCGAAGATCTCGGAGAAAACCCACGCAGGTCACGAGGAGAACGTACAAACTCCGTACAGACAGCACCCGTAGTCAGGATTGAACCCTTGTCTCTAGCGCTGTAAGGCAGCAATTCTACTGCAGCGCCACCGTGCCGCACCCATTGAAATGAATGCAATAAGCGGTCAGAGTGAGGTTGCTATGTTTCTGCACTGAAATCAATGTTTAATTAGACATTGGAAACCACACTTCCATATCTGGGAGCTATCAAATTTAGCCTCCATTGTTTATTGTAATAACAATGTACTATTGAATTCCTTTGGCAAGCACTGTCATGTTAAATAATTCTCCTACCTGCTCCACTTTGCTTCAGTGCTGCACTTTACAGACAGTGCTTGTAAATCCATTTTCTTTTTGAATAATTACATAATGGGAAAATACAGAATGACATGGCTGTAAAAAGCCGGAAATCAACCTAATTTAATTACGCCTTCATCACAGTCAAATTACCATCGCACTCACTGTGCTTTTCAAATCTAATCTGCCATTATTGCCTATGCTAATGCACCTTGGCAGAACACTTTGACCTCTCCACTGGTCATTTTGGAAATCGAATGCACCACCAACCTGAAATCTGCCAGCAAATTACAGAGCTTGCCTCGAGCTATGATCTGTTATAAATTTATGAAGATTGATGTCTACTGAATAAAAAGATGTACGTGCCTGTGGGATGAATCAATGTGCATACATATGGTTATCAGTCATAACTGGACCAGCTAATCTCAGATGTGGGTGCAGCTGAAGTAGAGTCCAATCTAAACTCAGTGCCTGGGTAGCAATTCCTCATATCTAAGCAACATCAGCATGTTACAAAGGGGAACACTGGCTGTGATTCAGAGGTCTTTTCTTGATGACCTTTTACGATCATCAGGAGTCCAAATGTAATGGATCGATTTAACCATGTATTGTCTTTCCGCCGACTGGTTGCACGCAACAAAAGCTTATTACTATTCCTCGGTACACGTGACAATAAACTAAACTAAACAGCAAATATAGCTTGGTGTGCTAAGGAGGACCTGCTTGTCTAATGAGGGTTGAGGGTCTAATTGTTATCAAATAAGAAACAGGAGCATTACCCCAATTGGCCCACTGATCTTGTTCGGCCATTCTATGAGATGAGAATAATAGAATCATCGAACAGGCCCTTAAGCCCACTTGTCCATGCGAACCAGGTTAGCATATTGAACTAGTCACATTTGCCTGCATTTGGCCGATGGCCCTTAAAATTCTTCCTTTCCATACACTGTATTTATCCAATTTAGCAGTTATAATTCTATCTGTTTCTGGCAGATCATTCCAGATACAAACTAACCTCCAAATAAAAAGGTTAGCCCTGAGGTCCATCTTAAATCACACATTAAGCCCATGTCCTCCAGTTTTAGAATTCTCTACTGTTGGAAAAAGAATATGAGCGTTTACTTTATCCATGCCCTTCATGTCCTTGTATAAGGCCAATAAGTTCACACCTCAGCCTCCTACGCTCCAAGAAAAACGACCCAGCCTATCTAACCTCTCCCTATATCTGAAGCCCACAAGTCCAGGTAACATCCATGAATCCCTTCCTCACTCTTTCCAATTTAATTACCAAATTCCTATTGCTGGGCATGCCGTACTCCAAATGTCATCTCACAAATGACTTGTACAACTCATTGTACAGCTGCCCCAAGATTATGGCAGACCCAATCTTATCCTCAAAATGATTTACCCCCTCTTTCCCCAACTCTCCCGACTCCTTTGTAGTTCAAATACCCGACAATCTGCACCTTAAATATATTCAATATCGCCACCTCCACAACTTACTAGGTCAGAGAATTCCAGTAGGCCCCTCCTTTCCTCCTTAAATGATTGACCCCTTATTCTTAAATCATGCTTCATAGTTCTAAAACTCTACCACAGGAACGAGTGCTTCAGAATCCACCCTGTGAATTCCACTCAGAATCGTTTATATTTTAATCAGATTACTTCTCAATCTTTTGAACTCAATGAGTTTAGACAGAATTTATATATTTCTTCATATGTTAGCCAAACTACTGCTGCACTTCATCCAATGCAAATGTATCTTTGTTTAAATATAGAGACCAAATCAGTGTACAATATACTCAAGATGTGGCAATATCTCACTTGCCTTCCAAATTACCTGAGATCCAAGATACCTTTGTTATGCAACATTTTGTAGTCTCACTCCATTTAGATAATAATTTCCTTTTTCATTCCTCCTTCCAAAGAGAATTACCTCACATTTTTCCTCCTTTCTCCTCACGAGGAGAAAAGATGAGGTACAAAGGTAAGCTAGCCAAGAATATAAAGGAGGATAGTAAAAGTTTCTTTAGGTATGTGAAAAAGAAAAAACTAGTTGGACCATTGAAGACTGAAAAAGGTGAATTTATTATGGGGAACAAGGAAATGGCAGATGAGTTGAACAGGTACTTTGGATCCATCTTCACTAAGGAGGACACAAACAATCTTCCTGATATAGTAGTGGCCAGAGGATCTGTAGTGACGGAGGAGCTGAAGGAAATCCACATCAGGCAGGAAATGGTGTTGGATAAACTGATGGGACTGAAGGCTGATAAATCCCCAGAGCCTGTTGGTCTGCATCCCAGGGTACTTAAGGAAATGGCTCTAGAAATCGTGGATGCATTGGTGATCATTTTCCAATCTTCTATAGATTCAGGATCAGTTCCTGTGGATTGGAGGGCAGCTAATGTTATCCCACTTTTTAAGAAAGGCGGGAGAGAGAAAACAGGGAATTATAGACCAGTTAGCCTGACATCGGTGGCGGGGAAGATGCTGGAGTCAATCATAAAAGATGAAATAGCTGCACATATGGTAGTAACTGGATCGGCCCGAGTCAGCATGGATTTATGAAGGGGAAATCATGCTTGACTAATCTTCTGGAATTTTTTGAGGATGTAACTAGGCAAATGGACAAGGGAGAGCCAGTGGACTTTCAGAGAGCATTTGATAAGGTCCCATATTGGAGATTAGTGGGCAAAATTAGGGCACATGGTATTGGGGGTAGAGTGCTGACATCTATAGAAAATTGGTTGGCAGACAGGAAACAACGAGTAGGGATTAACAGGTCCCTTTCAGAATGGCAGACAGTGATTAGTGGGGTACCGCACGGCTCGGTGCTGGGACTGCAACTATTTACAATATACATCAATGATTTAGATGAAGGGATTCAAAGTAACATTAGCAAATTTGCAGATGACACAAAGCTGGGTGGCAGTGAACTGTGAGGAGGATGTTAGGAGATTGTAGGGTGACCTGGACAGGTTGAGTGAGTGGGCAGATGCATGGCAGATACAGTTTAATGTGGATAAATGTGAGGTTATCCTGTTTGGTAGCAAAAATAGGAAGGCAGATTATTCTCTAAATAGTGTCAAGTTGCGAAAAAGGGGAAGTACAACGGGGGTACATCAGTCAATGAAAGTAAGCATGCAGGTACAGCAGGCAATGAAGAAAGCGAATGGCCTTCTTAACAAGAGGAGTTGAGTATAGGAGCAAAGAGGTCATTCTGCAGTTGTACAGGTCCCTAGTGAGGCCACACCTGGAGTATTGTGTGCAGTTTTGGTCCCCTAATTTGAGGAAGGATATTCTTGCTATTGAAGGAGTGCAGCATAGATT
Source organism: Leucoraja erinaceus (assembly GCF_028641065.1). Taxonomy (NCBI): domain Eukaryota; kingdom Metazoa; phylum Chordata; class Chondrichthyes; order Rajiformes; family Rajidae; genus Leucoraja; species Leucoraja erinaceus. The sequence goes on along the minus strand of NC_073378.1, from coordinate 125,516,460 downwards.
TACAAGGTTAATTCCTGGGATGGCGGGACTATCATATGCTGAGAGAATGGAGCGGCTGGGCTTGTATACTCTGGAATTTAGAAGGGTGAGAGGGGGTCTATTGAAACCTATAAGATTATTAAGGGTTTGGACACGCTAGGGGCAGGAAACATGTTCCCGATGTTGGGGGAGTCCAGAACCAGAGGCCACAGTTGAAGAATAAGGGGTAAGCCATTTAGAATGGAGATGAGGAAACACTTTTTCACACAGAGAGTTGTGAGTTTGTGGAATTCTCTGCCTCAGAGGGCGGTGGAGACCGGTTCTCTGGATACTTTCAAGAGAGAGCTAGATAGGGCTCTTAAAGATAGGGGAATCAGGGGATATGGGGAGAAGGCAGGAACGGGGTACTGATTGGGGATGATCAGCCATGATCATATTGAAGTGGTGCTGGCTTGAAGGGCCGAATAGCCTACTCCTGCACCTATTGTCTATTGTTCCATTGACAGCTGCCTGCTCACTCATTTTGTCTGTCCATATTCTTTTGCAGGCTCCTAGTTTCCTCACAACTTGCTAATTCACCTATCTTTATAGAAACATATAAATGAAAACAAGATAACCTGAGCAGATTGGGCCATTAGTTTCTCTCTGCCATTCTGTTACTCCAACCAAAAATTAATAACTTCACATAGTGCATAGGTTACTTTTTTGCCACTCACTTAAATCGTCTAAACTGTCTCGAAGCCTTATAATATCCTCCTACAATTTTTAATCAATCTATGCTCTTGGCTACTTTTTTGTTAAATCACATTTTGTTCACGTATCCAAATCATAATGAATAGCTGAGGCTCAACCACTGAAAGCTGAAGCTCTGCAAAAGTCACAGCTGGTCACATTGAAAAACTAGACATATAGTCATCAGATAAGACACAAAAAGCTGGAGTAACTCAGCGGGTCAGTCTGCATCTCTGGACAAAAGGAATAGGCGGAGTTTTCGGGTCGAGATCCTTCTTCAGGCCAAGTCAGGGGAAAGGGAAACGAGAGATGTTTAGTTTAGTTTAGAAATACAGCGCGGAAACAGGCCCTTCGACCCACCAAGACCGTGCCGACCAGCGATCCCTGCACACTAAAACTATCCTACATACACGAGGGACAATTTACAATTTTATCAAGCCAATAAACTTACAAACCTGTACGTCTTTGGAATGTGGGAAGAACCCAGATCTCCCGGGGAAAACCTGCGTGGTCACAGGGAGGACATCCAAACTCCATATAGACAGCACCCGTAGTCAGGATCGAACCCGTGTCTCTGCCGCTGTTAGGTAGCAACTCTACCGCTGCACCACTGTGCCGCCCCGGATATGGATGGTAATGTAGAGAGATATAGAACAAATGAATGTCCAACACCTTACTTTCTTTCCATCCACCACTGGAAGCTCTTACTATCTGCGTTTCAATTATTTGTTATTTTGCACCCTTCTTCATTTTTGTTCATTATTCTTTGCTGGTTTCTAACCTAAAGTTTTAATTCTCCCAATTAATCGGCACAATGCTGAATGCCTTTTTTTTTAAATTTGATACCATCTTTCTTAAGTTAGTCACTGTTAATATATTGCATACTTTTCAAATTGGGATATGCCTTTGTTGATATTTGTGAACTATTTCCTTAAATGCCTGCTTCTGCTGATCTATCATCTTAACTTTTAATCTATTTTCCCAATGTTGTCTTTGTTGTAGTTTCACTGTAATTACCTTAATTATCTTATGGACATAGCATTCAAACCCAGGTTTCTCACCGGCAAACTGAATGTGGTACAAATATTCCATGATCACGCTTTGATGGGCGATTCCTTATGATGAGATCATTGAATAATGCTTAATTCCATCTCTAAAATGCTGTCTGGTTAGTCCTAAAAAATTGCTCCAAGAAATGATAGCAAATACACTATATGAAAGCATCCTCAAGGCTATCCTTGTCAATTGTGTTTTTCCAATCAGTATGATGATTCAAATCCCTTGTGATCCTACCAGTGACATTTTAACCCTTATTCTCATCTCCACCCAAACCAGTTCTACGGCTTGATCTTCTGCGCTGATATCATTCCTCATCACTCTGTTTATTGACAGTGGTATCCTTCTGAATTGTCACATTCCACTGAATATTCAATTCCAGTGAGGGTTGATTGGGGATAGTCAGCAAAGCCTTGCGCTCACAAATTGTCTCCAAGATGGAGCCCAACCCAAGCTATGTGCCTACTAGCCACAGAAGCAGATCTACAATCTCATGTTAAAATCACTCCACACTCTTAAATCTATACTCCCATAGCAACGTTTTTTTACTTTAACTACGATCTTCTTAAACTCCTCTTTTCCCTTATCATCTATCTATACACTGTAAATGGTTCGATTGTAATCATGTATCGTCTTTCTGCTGACTGGATAGCACGCGACAAAAAGCTTTTCACTGTGCCTCGGTACACGTGACAATACAATACAATACAATACCATTTATTTGTCATTTGAACCTCATATGAGGTTCAAACGAAATTTGGTTTCTACAGTCATACAAGAAAAGAACCAAGACACACACCAACACAATCCACACAAACATCCATCACAGTGAATCTCCTCCTCACTGTGATGGAAGGCAAAGTCTTGTCTCTCCCCTGCTCTCCATTCTTCTCCCGATGTCAAAGTCAAAGCCGTAGACGAGCGCTAGCAAGTCCGCGGCCATTTAAAGCTGCGCCGGGCGATGTAAGGCCCCGCTCCAGGTCACTTTCAACCCCGCAATTCGGGCGGGAGAAGTCGCCGTTGCCGGTGCCCCGTGTAAACTAACAAACTTGATTGTGATTTTTGAAGTAGTAACTAAGTGGGCAAGGCGATGGAAGTAGTCTACACAGACTCCACCAAGATCTTTGATAAGTTTCTGCATGGCAGGCGGCTCTAGATGGGTAGATCGCATGGGAGAACTAGCTAATTGAATACGCAATTGGATTAATGGCAGGACACAGGATGATGGTAGAAGGTTGTTATTCAGACTGGTGGCCCGTGACTAGTGATGTGCCTCAGGGATTAGTGCTGGGCCCATTGTTGTTTACCATTTATATAAAAGACTTGGATGAGAATATACTCGGCATGGTTAGTAAGTTTGCAGATGGCACTAATATAGGCAGTATCAGAGACAGTCAAGTAGGCTCTCAAGAATTACAGCAAGATCTTGATCAGCTGGACGGGTGCACTGAGGAAAGGCAAATGGAGTTTATTTCAGATATGTATGTATATATATATATGTATTTTTGTAAATCAAGCCAGGGCAGAGCCTTCACAGTGAACGGTACTGCCCTGGGGAATATTATAGAACAAAGGGATCGAGCAGTAGGAGTACATAATTCCCATAAGTAGTGTCACAGGTGGACAGGGTGGTAAAGAAGGCTTTTGGCACACCGGCCTTCATCAGTCAGGGCAATGAGTGCAGAAATTGCGACATTATGTTACAGTTACATAAGATTTTGGTGAGGCAGCTCTCGGAAAATTGTGTTCAGTTTTGCTCACCCTGCTATAGGAATGATGCACTTAAACTGGAAAACATGCAGAAAAGATTTAAGAGGATGCTGTTAGGACACAAGAAATTAACTTATAGGGGAAGATTGGAAACGCTCGGACTTTATACCCTGGAGTACAGAGACTGAGGGGTGATCTTATAAGACTTGGAACAATGAATGCACACAGTCCTTTGCATAGGGGATCAAAAACAAGAGAGTATAGACCAAGAGTAAAGTCAAGAGAGTTTATTGGCATGTGTCCCTGATAGGAGAATGAAATTCTTGCTTTGCTTCGGCAGAACAGAACATTGTAGGCATTGACTACAAAACAGATCAGTGTGTCCATATACCATTATATACGTAAATACACACATGAATAAATAAACTGATAAAGTGCAAATAACCGATAATGGACTATTAATGTTCAGAGTTTTGTCCGAGCCAAGTTTAATAGCCTGATGGCTGTGGGGAAGTAGCTATGCCTGAACCTGGTTGTTGCAGTCTTCAGGCTCCTGTACCTTCTACCTGACGGTAGCAGGGAGATGAGTGTGTGGCCAGGATGGCGTGGGTCCTTGATGATACTGCCAGCCTTTTTGAGACTGCGATAGATCCCCTCGATGGAAGGGAGGTCAGAGCCGATGATGGACTGGGCAGTGTTTACTACTTTTTGTAGTCTTTTCCTCTCCAGGGCGCTCAAGTTGCCGAACCAAGCCACGATGCAACCGGTCAGCATGCTCTCTACTGTGCACCTGTAGACGTTAGAGAGAGTCCTCATTGACAAACCGACTCTCCGTAATCTTCTCAGGAAGTAGAGGCGCTGATGTCTTTCTTAATAATTGTATCAGTGTTCTCAGACCAGGAAAGACCTTCAGAGATGTGCACGCCCAGGAATTTGAAGCTCTTGACCCTTTCAACCATCGATATAAACAGGACTGTGGGTCCCCCTCCTACTCCTTCCAAAGTCCAAAATCAGTTCCTTGGTTTTGCTGGTGTTGAGGGCCAGGTTATTGTGCTGGCACAATATGGACAGTTGCTCCATCTCTCTTCTATACTCTGACTCATCCCCATCAGTGATACATCCCACAACAGTGGTGTCATCAGCGAACTTGATGATGAAGTTCGCACTATGACCAGCTACGCAGTCGTGAGTACAGCAAGGGGCTGAGCACGCAGCCTTGAGGTGCTCCCGTGCTGATTGTTTTCGAGTCTGACACGTTTCCACCAATACAAACAGACTGTGGTCTGTGAATGAGGAAGTCGAGGATCCAGTTGCAGAGGGATGCGCAGAGACCCAGTTTTGCGAGTTTGGTAACCAGCTTGGAGGGGGTGATTGTGTTAAATGCCGAGCTGCAATTAATGAATAACAGCCTGACATATGAGTTTTTGTTGTCCAAGTGGTCCAGAGCGGTGTGGAGGGCCAGTGAGATCGCATCCACCATTGATCTGTTGTGGCAGTAAGTGAACTGCAGTGGGTCCAGGTTTTTGTCGAGGTAGGAGTTGATTTGCGTCATGATCAACCTCTCAAAGCACTTCATCACCACAGGCGTTAGTGCCACTGGTCGATAGTCATTGAGGCACATCACCTTACTCTTCTTGGGCACTGGTGTAATTGATGCCCTTTTGAAGCAGGTGGGAACCTCGGACCTCAGAAGTGAAAGGTTGAGAGGGGAAAGATTCCATAGAAATCTAAGGAGCAATGTTTTCACATTGGGAGTGGTACGCATGTGGAACAAGCTACCAGAGGGAAATGGTTGAGGTAGATACAAACAGTATTTAAAAGAGATTTGGGCAGTTCCATGGATAGAAAAGGAATAGAGGAACAGGAGTCAAACACAGACAAATGAGATTATAATTGGGCTGAAAGGCCTGTTTTCGTACTGTAACACTCTATTTACCTCCGGAATGGCTACCAGATTATACTCATTCCCATCTACTGTATCTGTTGTTCAAGGTGTGGACTCTTATACATCGGCGAGACCAAACGTAGACTGGGCGATCGTTTTGCTGAATACCTTCGCTCAGTCTGCTTGGACCTACCTGATCTCCCGGTTGCCAAACCCATTCCCGCACAGACCTTTCTGTCCTAGGCCTCCTCCATTGCCAGAGCGAGGCTAAACGCAAATTGGAGGAACAACATCTCATATTTTGCTTGGGCAGCTTACAGCCCAGTGGTATGAATATTGATTTCTCGAACTTCACGTAACTCCTTCATTCCCTCACTCTCCATCCCTCCCCCACCCAAGTCGCACCAGCTTCTCATTCACACACAGCAAATCTCACAATAGCCTATTTCCTTTCTCATCGTTACATTTTTGCATTTCTTTCATTCATTTGTTCTACATCTCTCTACATCACTGTCTATATCTCTCATTTCCCCTCCCCCTGACTGTAGACTGAAGAAGGGTCTCAACCCAAAATGTCACCCATTCCTTTTCTCCAGAGATGCTGCCTGTCCCACTGAGTTACTCCAGCATTTTGTACTTATCTTCAGTTCAAACCAGCAACTGCAGTTCCTTCCTGCCTATTTGCAATCAACTTATTTATCTCGTTGTCTTCTCATATCATTTTTCTTTACTTGATCACTACTTACTGATATATTCTCATGGTTGTATGTTCTTCTCCTTCCTAATGCTCTCTGGTTATTGTCCTTCAAAATTGTCTTTTCGTTTTTCTCCGCTGTCATCAGTAACCCTTCACCTGAACCACTATCATCATTTCCAACTGAGGATTTCTCTCTTCTGATTATGTCACATCTGCTGCAAAGCTAGTTTAAGCTCTCTCTATTGCAAAATTCAATTTAATATTACATTTTCTTTAACTCGGATGTAACAGAAATAGGGAACATTTGGAACAGCTTCAGTTCAAGTAATGCCGGATGAAATGTAAACCAATCTCCGGGTCGGTATCTATATTACTAAAACTCTGTTCTTGACCGCTTTTGGCGATCTGTGCTGTGATATCCGAGAGAACGCCGCCACCTACGGCTGTCATTTTTGGCCACCTCGCTCAGAGCCCCCCCTCCGCCGTATGTGTGCCGAGGATTTTTCCCGTTGATGAAATATGACAGAGATATTAATGTTTTTACTAAATTCCCCATTCTCTCTGCTGCCCCTGCTGGAGGCAGGGGAAGTGACTATAAAACCAAGAAGTGGTGTGCCTCAATTAGTCTCTGCAAGCTGGAGCTCTGTCAATTAGTCTCTGTCACTCTGAGCTCTGAATGACACTGAACAAATGTCTACAGCACTGTGGGTACCCTTAATTTGGTTTGAAAATGAAAATATAGTTTGAAGTAAAAAAGCACTGCCTGCAAATGGTTGTTTGGGTTGAATTAAAAAGTCCCTCTCTCTCTCTCTCTCTCTCTCTCTCTCTCTCTCCCTCTCCCCCTCTCTCCTATCTCTCTCTCTCTCTTTCTCTCTCTCTCCCCCCCTCTCTCTCCCCCTCTCTCCCCCCCCCCTCACTCTCTCCCTCCCCCCCTCCTCTCTCTCTCCCCCCACCCCCTCCCCCAACCCCCCATCCTCCCCCCCCTCCTCCCCCCCTCCCTCTCCCCTCCTCTCCTCCCCCTCCTCCCCCCCTCCCTCCCCTCTCCTCCCTCCTCCCCCCCCCTTTCTCCCTCCCTCCTCTCCCCTCTCCCCCCCCCCCCTCTCCCCCCTCTCCTCTCCCCCCTCTCCTCTCCTCTCCCCCCTTCCTCTCCACTACCCCTCTCCTCTCCTCCCCCCCTCCCTCTCCTCCCCCCCCTCTCCTACTCTCCTCCCTCTCCCCTCCTCCCCCCCCCTCTCCTCTCCCCCTCCTCTCCCCCCCCTCCCTCCTCCCCCCCCTCCTCTCCCCCCCTTTCCTCCTCTCCCCCTCTTTCCTCCTCCCCCCTCTCTCCCCCCTCCTCCCCCCTCCTCTCCACTACCCTCTCCTCCCCCCCTCCTCCCTCCCTCTCCCCCCCTCTCCTCCCCCCTCCTCCCCCCCCTCCTACTCCCTCTATCTCCCCCTCTCCTCTCCCCCCTCCTCCTCTCTCCCCCTCTCCTCCTCCCCCCTCCTCTCCCCCCCCCTCTCCCCCCCCCCCCCTCCTCTCTCCCCTTCCTCTCCACTACCCTCCTCCCCCCCCCCTCTCCTCCCTCCCCTCCTCCCCCCCTCTCCTCTCCCCTCTCCTCTATCTCCCCCTCCCTCCCCCCCCCCCCCCCCCCTCTCCTCTCCCCCTCCTCCTCCCCCCCTCCTCCTCCTCTCTCTCCTCCTCTCTCCCCTTCTCCCTCTCTCATCCCCTCCTCCACCTTGTCTTTCTCCTCCTCTCGCATCCTCTCCTCTCTCCGTCTGTCCTCCTCACTCCTCTCCTCCCATATCCTCCTCTCTCTCTCTCTCTCCCCCCCTCCCCCACCCTCCCCTCCCCTAAACCCCCTCCCCTCCCCTCCACACCCCCTACCCTCTTCCCTCCACCCTCCCTCCCCGCTCCCCACCTCTCCCCCTCACCCCCCTCTCAGCACCCCCTCTCTCTCCCCCTCACTCTCACTCTCACCCTCTCTCTCTCCTCCCCTCCTCCCCCCTTTCCCCCCTCACCCACCCTCCCTCTTACCCTCATCTCCACCCCCCTATCCCTCTTGCCCCTCTCTCTGTGTCTCTGTCTCGCTCTGTGTCTCTGCCCCTTCTCTCTCTGCCCTAACTCTCTACCCAGTCAATTGATTTTACTTGGGTTCAAACTGAATAGCAATACAGATATTTGGTTTTGAATATACAACTGCTGCAAAAGCAGATGCACCAAGGCTTATATCCAGAATTAGAAAATATGAATCAAACCTTAGAATGCTTAAAAGTGAGCCAGTTTGATGGTCAGAATTATAATATGCAATTCAGGTCAAATCAATTGGAAGTTAAAATGAAATATCTGATGCTGAATATAAACCAATTACAGGCCTCTGTCATAGGAGAATACATGGTTTGGTTTACATGATTACGAATACATATTATATTTTGGACTTCAATCTATGATGCATCAATTCCTTTTAATGGCTCACTACAGCTGAACTATCATTCAGATCTCTAATTGAATTTAGTGAACTTTGAAGATCCATTTGGACATTTATGGATGATAAAATGTATACATGCAATTCTTATCTCCCAGTGGCTCATCTGCCTAAAACATTGATAAGTCTTACCACGCGTAAGCATTCCAGAGCCAATTCATAATCTAGATTAATTTAGTTTAGTTTAGAGATACAGTGCGGAAACATCCCCAACGAGTCCACGCTGACCAGCGATTCTCGCACATTAACACTATCCTACACACTGGGAACAATTTACATTTATACCAACCCATTTAACCTCCAAACCTGTATGTATTTGGCATGGGGGAGGTAACTTAAGATCTTGGAGAAATCCCACGCAGGTCACGGGGAGAACATACAAACTCCGTACAGACAGCACCCGCAGTCAGGATCGAACTCAGGACTCTGGCACTTTAAGGCAGTAGCTCTGCCACTACGCCACTGATCAATGGGATCCCTTCTGGGGCAGAGGCGACTTGTAAAGAGAGATGGGTTGCACCTGAACTGGAGGGGGACCAATATACTTGGCAGGTAGATTCGCTAGTGCTACATAGTGGGTTGAAACTAGATTGGCAGGAGGGTATAATCCTATGCAGGAACAAGGCAAGTGAGAGGCTGCAAGTCAGTATAAATGGTGAAGAAAGTTCAGTGGACCGAATAGGCAATAGAATGGCAGGGAATGAGGAAGCACTGTCGGTTCGAAGTGAACTTATTTTAATGTGAGAGGCTTGATGGGCAAGGCAGAACTCAAGGCATGGATAGGTACATGCTGCTGGGACATTGCAGCCATTACAGAAACCTGGTTGAGAGTGGGACTGGACTGGCAGCTCAATGTTCCAGGGTACAGATGCTGAAGGAGAGGTAGAGGAGAGGGTAAAAGAGAACGGGGTGCTGCTTTATTGATTAAGGATGTCACGGCAGTGGTTAGATATGGCATTACTGATGGTTCACCCAGTGAGTCTAAATGGATGGAGCTGAGAAATATTAAAGGGATGGTCACCTTGTCGGGAGTGTACTACAGGCCCCCAAATAATCAATGGGAATCAGAAGAGCAATTATGTCAGGAGATTGCAGGCAGTTGCAGGACTAATAAGTTTGACATAGTACAGGATTTTATCTTTCCCAGTATTGACTGGGACTGTCATAGTGCAAAAGGAGTAGACGTGGCAGAATTTGTCAAATGCGTTCAGGAAAGTTACCTCAGGCAATATGTAGAGGGCTCTACACCAACACTTGGTCTAGTCTTGGGAAATTGGGAGGGGCAAGTGGATGAAGTGTTTGTGGGTGAGTCTTTTGGGATGAGCCACCACTGTTCAATTAGCTTTAAGATAATTATGGATAAAGACAAGGCCCCCCGCCCAAGTTAAATTTCTGAATTGGGGCAAGCCCAACTTTGAAGGTATTAGATAGGCACTCGCTCAACTTGATTGGAGGAAGTTGTTTGCAGAAAAAGGAACATCCGGTAAGTGGGATGTTTAAAAAAATATGTTGGCAAGGGTCTAGGTCAGTGGTTCTTAACCTGGGGGTCGTGGCCCCCTGCGGCCTAACATCGTGGAGTTGGCGTCCCCTTGCTGGGACTTCTAGAGTTCCAAAACCGTGGAGCCTGCGGACTTTAACATCTCGGAACGGGCGATCCCTTTGCCAGGGGTCGGCATTTGGTGCTCCAACCTGCGGACTTTAACACCACGGAGCTCACGGCCTCTGGTTAGCGACTGACTTCGGGAACTACAAGCTGCAGGAGTTTGATCGCCCTGATGCGGGAGCTTAGACCGCCCTGACGAACGAGCTCGATCACCGTTTGCGGATGGTTCGACTGCCCCCGACCGCGGGAGGAAAGGAGGAAAGATGATAAGACTTTATTGTCTTCCATCACAGTGGGGAATGTGGAGGAGCCGCTGTGGTGGATGTTTATGTCAAATTTTTATGTAGTTGCGTGTCTTGTTGCTTTTTTAGTATGACTGTGTGGCAAATTCCTCGCATGTTGCAAAACATGCCTGGCTAATAAATTACGATTATGATTATTATGATTATGATTAATAAAAAAAAAGGGTGGGCAGGAGATTGCTCTGGCAGATATTATTAAGGATAATCCCAAAAGATTTCATGTACATTAAGGGAAAATGGGTAACCAGGGGGAGAATAGAGCCCCTCAGGAATCAATGAATTCAACTCTGTGTGGAACCACAGAAGATTAGCAAGGTCCTCAATGAGTATTTCCCTTCTATTTTTTTTATCGTGGAGAAAGAAATGAGCACCGGGGACATGGGGTAGTCAATGGAAGAGTCTTGAGGGCAGTCAGCATCACGATCGAGGAGGTGCTGAATGTGCAAAGGTATGAAGGTAGATTTGTGTAACTTCATACTTGTTAGGGCCTTCAGCACCTCCTTGACCATAATTCTGACTGTTGTAAGAAGCTAGGATGCTAGAGAAGTAATTGCAGGTGCCCTGGCTGATATTTTTGAGTCATCATTAAATACGGGTTGAACTGAAGAGTGGCAAATGTTGTACCTCTATTTGAGAAGGCCTGCAAGGAAATGCCTAGGAACTAGAAGCCAGTGAGTCTAACATCTGTGGTTGGAAAGTTAAGGGCCTGTCCCACATTCACCACCTCTGCCGAGTTTGCCCTAGATTTATACTCGCAGCATGGTCGGCGCGAGGTCGTAGGAGGTCCTAGGTAGGTCCTAGGTAGGTCGTGATGCTGGTCGTAGATACTCGTGGCATCAAGTAGGTCGGGGCGTTTTTCTAGCCTGATGAAAAATGTCCATGAGTAAAAAAGGTCGTGAATTAGGTCGTGAAAGTGGGACAGGCCCTTTATCAGAGAGTATTCTGTGGGATAAGATATACATGCATTTAAATGGACAAGGGCCGATTAGAGATAGTCAGCACAGTTTTTTTACATGGGAGATAGTGTTTCATGAATCTAATTTTGAGTTTTCTGAAGATATAACCAAAAAGATTGATGAGGGCAGAGCAAAAGACATTGTATATATGGTACATATATTCATATATGAACATTGTGTTCAGTTTTGGTCACCCTGTGAAAGGAAAAATGTTGTTAACCTGGCAAGGATGCAGATTTCCGAGGATGTTACCAGGATGAGAGGGGCTGAGCTATAAGGAATACTCTAAAGCAGGAGTCTGCAACCTTGTTCTGCATAGGGGCCAGGACCCATGTCTGTGAGCGGGTGGAGGGCTACATCTATCGCCATAGTGTGACACTTGGTGTTGTTTTCACGTGTTTTTCACTTGGCATTACTTTTCACGTGTTTTTCAATTCGTTTTCTGCAGTTCCCAGGTCCCTCGCATCCCCGGGACTGGCTAGCGCCCAAGTTGCGAAAACGAACTGAAAAAAAATACACCTGCGGGCCGGATGATTTCAGGTTGTGGGCCGGATCCGGTCCGTAGGCTGTAGGTTGTCGACCCCTGCTCTAAAGAGACATCCTCCGATTCTATGATCTCTCCAATATATTACTGGTACATTCTGATAAATTTCCCCTACCACTTCTGGGTTCAAAAATGCCATGACCAAAACTGCACAAAAATCTTCACTAAAAGCTGATCTTGGATTTGTATAGTTTTAATATAACATTCCTTGCTCCCGCACCCCAAATATCTCTTTAAAGCCAATGAATTAATAAACTTTTTTAAAAACAAACAACTACATGAATTTGTCCTTCCACTTTCAAGGACTTACATAAATCCCCACAATATGCACAAGAAAATCTTCACAGGTAGACTCATGCTTCAAAATCCTCCTTTCAAGTACATCTTCAACTGGAACACAAGATTTAATACATAATGTTACACTGCAGGAGCGGGATATGTGAAAAATGTATTAATTAATTGGGACTACATTATCTATTGGCACTGCAGTTCAATTTCTCCAAATGGTTTTGAGATCACATTAATCACCAGAGTTACTCTTGTGAAACATCTGTGCGTATTTTAACGTGAGCTGCCAATCCTTTTTTATGACCAAATAAACAATGAAAATAAACAGAGCCTGAAAATGCAGTTTTGTTGTTGAAATCAGCATTTACGCTTTCCTTTACAGATAGGTTTCTCCTCTATCAATCATACGGCTTATTTTGGTATTTGCATCAGCTTTTTTTTTTGGGTGAAATACTGAACAAAACCCAAATAATGATGAGTCCATTGTATTTATTGGAGGCAATCTTTGGATATGAAATTGATACAAAATGCTGGAATAATTCAGCAGGACAGGCAGCATCTCTAGAGAGAAGGAATCGGTGGCTTTTCGGGTGGAGAGCCTTCTTCAGACTGAAGAAGGGTCTCAACCCAAAACGTCACCTATGCCTTCGCTCCACAGATCTGCCTGTCCTGCGTAGTTACTCCAGCATTTAGTGTCCATCTCGGTGTAAACCAGCATCTGTAGCTATTTCCTGCACATTTGGATATGAAATAGCTGGATATGAAATTATGGATATTCTGAGGTTCTTCATGAATGGCACAAATGATCCTCAGTTACGTCATTCTTATGACAAACATTCCCAAGAGAAATGAGAGCCAAGACAGCTTAGGATATTTTATATTAAAACAAAAAGTAGGCAAAATCATTAATGTTATTCCAGGATAAGCAATGGATAGTAGGATAAAATGCATTATCCGGAAGTGGCTCCAGAAATGGTGGCGCTGCCCTAGCCTTGCCTGCAGTCCGTCTTGTCTTTTTCTTTTTTTTTGTTTTCTTTGACTTGTTGGAGTATGTTTTAGTTTATTTTTAGTTGTGTACAGTGCATTGAGAAAGTATTCAGACCCCTTCACTTTTTCCACATTTTGGTACATTACAGCCTTATTTTAAAATTGATTACAGTCATATTTGTTATCATCAATCTACGCAAAACACCTCATAATATAAAAGCGAAAACAGGTGTTTAGTTATTTTTGCAAAATTATTAAAAATAAATAACTGAAATATCACATTTACGTAAGTATTCAGACCCTTTGCTGTGACTCTCAAAATTGAGCTTCGGTGCATCCTGTTTTCATTGATTATCCTTGAGATGTTTCCCCAACTTGATTGGAGTCCACCAGTGGTAAATTAAATTGATTGTACATGATTTGGAAAGGCACACACCAGTCTGTACAAGGTCCCACAGTTGACAGTGCATGTCAGAGCAAAAACCAAGCCATGAAGACGAAGGAATTGTCTGTAGACCTCCAATACAGGATTGTGTTGAGACACAGATCTGGGGAAGGGTATAAAACATTTTTTGCAGCATTGCAGGTCCCGAAGAACTCAGTGGCCTCCGTCATTCTTAAATAGAACTTTGAAACCACCAGGACTCTTCATAGAGCTGGTCGCCTGGCCAAATTGAGCAATCGGGTGAGAAGGGCCTTGGTCAGGGAGGTGATCAAGAACCCGATGGTCACTCTGACAGAGCTCCAGAGTTCCTCTGTGGAAATGGGAGAAACTTCTAGAAGGACAACTATATTTGCAGCACTCCACCAATCAGGCCTTTATTGTAGAGTGGCCAGACAGAAGGAAGGAGCTAATGCAAAATTATCTCCATTTGTACAGCCTGACTTTCTGCAGCCCTGAATTATTTCCTTTACATTTCAACAAGATGGTCTCTGAAACTTATTTCCATGCAAACCCTGGCCTCATCCCATCACTTATATTCCCTTTGCACTAACTATTCCCAATCTGTTCCATCACCACCTTCTTTAAAACCTAAAATTAACATGTTTTCTCTCTTTCCCATTTTGACAAAGAGCCTTCGATATGAAACATAAGCTCTTTCCACATATGCTGCCTGATGAGCTGGGTTATTTCCCACATTTCCGGTTTCCCACTGGATCTTTGACAGGTCACAACACACTTGAAAGAAGTCTACTAGATCCTGGAAGCTTTACCCTGCCGGCCTTAACTCACCATCATTTATTATAGGTGACCTTCATAGGTCTGTGGGATTAGTTACTGGTCACGATTCACCTTACCTGCCTTTTATCTTTTTTCTTTGATATTTAACAAAGTAATACAATTAACGGTAAAAGAATATTCAGATTAAACTCTTTAACCTTCTTGATCTTATGCCAATTTGCACATGGCACAGGTAGCAATCGAGAAATTATTACTTTTTTGGTTCTGCTTTTCAATTTAGTGCCTAGCTGTTCAAATTCCCTTAGCAGGGCCTCTTTCCTTGTTCCACCTATGTCATTGGTACCCACATGGACCACCATGGCTGGATCTTTCCCCTCCCACTCCAAATTCCTCTGAGGTCAACCGAAATGTCCTGTATCCAGGCACCAGGCAGGCAACACAGCTTTCAGGACTCGATCCTCGTGACAGAGAATTGCGTCTATTCTTGGCGACACTATCCCAAATTACATCTACATGTCTCTTTTCTTTCCCCTCCTCGATGTCTCCCTGATCCCTGGTGCCGTAGTTAGGTTGCTCTTCCTTCCTACAGCCCCACCCTCGTCTGCACAGGCAGGAAAGGGGAAGATAGAGCACAGAATACGACACAGATAGGTTTATTGTCCGATTCATCTTTATCCCTTTGTGGACGTTGGACTTTGTCTGTGGAACTGAAGCACTACAATGCTCAGAACCTTGTACCTTCCCCTTTGCTCTACCTAATGAACTTGAATTTAACATGATTGTATTTATGTATTATATTATCTGATCTAATTAGATAACAAGCAAAACAAAGCTTTGCACTATACCTCGGCAGATGTGACAATAATAACCCTAGACCATTCATCAGGTTATCACCGTCATCAGAACAGTTCAAATTTTAACTTTTACAAACTGATTTAGTTTAGACTAATGGGGATTACTAAGCTTATTTCTGAAACGCTGTTGACTTGCTGGAGTTGAGTTGTTATTTTGAATTGGAATTAACGTCGACAAAGGATGGGAGGATGATAACAGCATTGCAGTTCTTTTAAATACAGTCAAAGGAGAGATGAGTAGGAA
Source organism: Leucoraja erinaceus (assembly GCF_028641065.1). Taxonomy (NCBI): domain Eukaryota; kingdom Metazoa; phylum Chordata; class Chondrichthyes; order Rajiformes; family Rajidae; genus Leucoraja; species Leucoraja erinaceus. The sequence goes on along the minus strand of NC_073378.1, from coordinate 125,500,978 downwards.
GGAACTGCAGGTGCTGGGTCACCCCGAATATAGGCACAAATTCTGGAGTAACTCAGCGGGACAGGCAGCATATCTGGAAAGAAGGAATAGGAGACTTTTTCAGGTTGAGGCCCTGAGTACAGATGGGCCAAATACGCTCATTGTATCTGTTCTTATTTTCTCCGAGAACTGTGACTTGAGGCAAGTTGGCCTGAGAGCTGCTAGAGTTTGAATCAGTGGCAAAATTTAATTTCATAATTCCCGATTTGAGGAGTTGCAGAAAATCATTGAAACAGAAGTGCTCATTTATACATGCAATATGATTTGTTAACTTCCTTGCTGATTTTCTGTTGCTTTCACCAAGGTTAGAGAAAATGTATGGAGTGGGACAAACAAGATTGCAGTTGGAGCAGAGGATCATAATGATACAGGCACACTTGTCCCTGAAAGAGGTGACACAGGTACATACTGTAGGGTGGTGCCTAAAGCATTTGGTACACTTGATTACATCGGGAAGGCAACCGAGTAAAGGAGTTATGATATCATGTGACAACCGTGCATGGTTTTGGTGAGACCACACTAGGAGTATTGCGTCTGCTCACCCTGCCTTAGGAAAGATTTCATTAAGCTGGAAAGGTTGCGGAAACGATTCAGGTCGTTAGTCATAGAGTGATACATTGTGGAAACCGGCCCTTTGGCCCAACTTGCCCACACCAGCCAACATGGCCCAGCTACACTAGTCCCACCTGCCCACGTTTGGTCCATATCCCTCCAAATATGCCCTATCCATGTACCTGTCTGTTTCTTAAATGTTGGATAGTCCCTGCCTCAACTACCTCCTCTGGCAGCTTGTTCCATACACCCACCACCCTTTGTGTGAAAAAGTTACCCCTCAGATTCCTATTAAATCTTTTCCCCTTCACTTTAAACCTATGTCCTCTGGTCCTCGATACACCCACTCTGAGCACGAGACTCTATGCATCGACCCGATCTCTTCCTCACATGATTTTATACACCTCAATAAGATTACCTCATCCTCCTGCGCTCCAAAGAATAGTGTCCCAGCCAACTCAACCTCTCCCTATAGCTCAGACCCTCTAGTATTACCTCTTGACTCTTTCCAACTTGACAACATCTTTCCTATTACATGGTGCCTAGAACTGAACACAAAACTCTAAATGCAGCCTCCGCGCTTCTACATCCTGAGAAGATTACGGAGATTCGGTCTGCCAAGGAGGACTCTCTTTAACTTCTACAGGTGCACAGCGGAGAGCATATTGACTGGCTGCATCGTGGCTTGGTTCAGCAACTTGAACGTCCGGGAGCGGAAAAGACTCCAAAAAGTTGTGAACACTGCCCAGTCCATCACCGGCTCTGACCTCCCCACCATCGAAGGGATTTATTGTAGTCGCTGCCTCAAAAAGGCAGCTAACATCATCAAATACCCACACCATTCTGGCCACACACTCATCTCACCGTTGCCATCGGGAAGAAGGTACAGGAGCCAGAGAACTCTGATGCCCAGGCTCAGGAACAGCTTCTTCCCTAGTCATCAGGCTATTAAACACTGCAACCTCAAATAGGCTCTGAACTACAATAGACTATTATTATTATTATTATTGCACTGTTATTGTTTGTTCTTTTTTCTGAGTTTTTGTTATATTATTTAATATGATTTGTGCTGCAGGAAGTAAGAATTTCATTGTTCTATCTGGGACATATGACAATAAAACACTCTTGACTCCCCATTGTCTTATACAGTTGTTATCAGGACTCGAGGGCTTGAGTTAAAAGAAGAGTATTGATAGGCCAGGAATTTTTGTTCCCTCCCTGGAGTGTGGGAGACTGAGAGCTGACCTTACAGAGGAATACAAACACATGAAGAGTCTGTTTCCTTGCTGTATGACCCTCTGACTATAAAGGGCCATTATTCTGACTTTTTATTAATACCGCTTTCTCAAATGATATCCAGTAAAGGCTATTTTATTATATCATTATGAGTAGAAAGGAGAGAATAGTTCAAAAAGATTGCATTGATGTGGCAGCAAGCATTCAGTTTGAAGGTCAGTATTTATTTTTCCACCTTTCAAAAAAATACAGGGATGCATGAGCTGATTATTTTCTCCTGGGTGATGTTCAGACAGCCATCATGGTTAAAACGATCATCGTTTTAAGTATTGCAACTAACGTGTCAACTTGCTAACACTTCGTAAAGAAAAATAAATCAAGCTTTTCTCGCAGGACTTTCTAAGTTGTCATTATTATCCAATGTGGGAATGAAACGAGCAGTCGGATTGTGAAGGATGATTGGATAGAAGGTGGGACTGCAGACTGTCGCCGCCACCAATCAGTAGGAGCAAGCAGCAAGTCCTTCCAAATTAGGTCAATGTTCTTTCTGTTCAACAGCAATATCATGTTAGTCTTTAAGGCACGTGTTTGCGACGGGGAACCGTAAATCATTCCCATCTTCGTGCGATTAAAAAATGTATATAAAACAATGTTTCCAGATATGCGTAGAAGGTTGATCACCATAACTGTCGCAGGCTTAACTGGGCATTCACAAAATGACTAGGGAGGAACAGCAGGTGCTGCTTTACAGACCGAAGATGGACACAAAATGCTGGGTATTCCAGCACTGTGTGTCTATGTTCACGAAATGACCTTTGAATTCGACCAGGAATGCCGACTTCGGAACTTGCACCTCATTCTCCCTACGGATGTGCTCGAGAGTAGTGGGGTGGAATGCTTCCATTGCCCTGCTGTGGCCGTTTTCATGGAAGTATCTTCTCTACAGTAGAGTCCCTGCAATCTTGGCCCTCAAGGAGCATTTCTGTCGCGACCCAATAAAGGAAATGGACAAGCGATGGTTCGGGGCGGAACCCTTCTTCGTATTATGGAATGCGAAGGTGGAGAAGAGAGATAGAAAAAAAGAGGTTGGGGCGAGAGAAAATCTCGTAAGTGACAGGTAAATTCTAGCGAGGGGAGTAGGAAGGGCAGAGATAGTGACAACGGTTAGAGATAAAAGGAGACAAACAGTTGTCAGAGAAGGAAAGAAGAGGAGTGAAATTTAAAGTTGGATGAAGGAATACGAGTGTAAGGAGACTGAGGGTGGGGGGGGGATGGAAATTAGTCTAAGGTGGAAGGAAAGAAACAAGTGATGGTGTGGGAGAAATGTGTGCATATTGGGGGTGGGAGGAGATAAGTGGGGTATTATTTTAAATTGGAGAACTCAATGTTCATACTGTTGGGTTGTTGGCCTTCAAGGATTTGAGTATAGGAGCAAGGAGGTCCTACTGCAGTTGTACAGGGCCCTGGTGTAACTGCACCTGCAGTATTGTGTGCAGTTTTGGTCCCCTAATTTGAGGAAGGACATCCTTGCTATTGAGGGAATACAGCGCAGGTTCACCAGGTCAATTCCTCGGATGGTGCCGACTTGATGGACCAACAGACCATTGCTATATGGATAGAAATGACGGAGTGCCGGACTTCTAAAAACATTGTAGAACATTTAGAATTAGCTAAAATGGTAAAGGTAAAGTTATGAAAAGATTGGGAAAAAAACTTTTATGTAAAGGGATTGCCAGTCATTCTGCTGCAAAACCGATGAAGTAGTTAAGTAATGCCCCTGTCCCACTTAGGAAACCTGAACGGAAACCTCTGAAGAATTTGCGCCCCACCCAAGGTTTCCGTGCGGTTCCCAGAGGTTTTTGTCAGTCTTCCTACCTGCTTCCACCACCTGCAACCTCCGGCAACCATCTGCAACATCCGGGAGCCGCACGGAAACCTTGGGTGGGGCGCAAAGTCTCCAGAAGTTTCCATTCAGGTTTCCTAAGTGGGACAGGGGCATTACTCTATAGTATCCAGAGGCTTGGATGACTGATCCAGAAACCTGTTTGAATCCCACCTTGGTGGCAGGGAAATTTAATTTAAATTTCTTGTCATTAGGTTTGCTGATAATTACATCAGGTTAGGTTGTAAGTGCGGAGGAAACCACACAGACTTCAGAAGGAATATGATTGAGCTGAATGAGTGGGTGAGAACTAAACATGGAATATAATATTAGCGCAAGTAACGGAAAACCGGAGTATTTGATGCAGGTGAGAGATTAGGTAGTGAGACCATAAATGTTAAAGGGGGATAAGTGTGCTTGTCACTGAAGGCTAAAATGCAGGTTTGGTAAATTATTAGTAGGGAAAATGGTACATTATCCTTTATTTTTGATTATATTTACAATGTGTACGACTTTGAGGCCACATTGAGTGCATCATGTTCATTTTTGGTTTAATCATCCACAAAAGGATGTACTTGCCAGTGGAAGTGCAGTGAAGGTTCACTGGACTGGTTATGAGGGTGATAAATGAGTCCGATGAGTAGAGATTGAGCGGACTGGCCCTGGATCTCTCAAGAACAGAAGAATGAGAGGCAATCTCATTGAAATTGAGGAAATCTTTAAAAAAAATGACAGACAAGATACATTTAGTTAATTATGTAGTGTTCCCCTGTCCTTGCATGATTTGGCCAACATGTGACCCGAGAACCAAGGTAATGTATCATATATTCATTGAGTGATACAGTTTGGAGACTGGCCCCTCGACCCAACTTACCCACACCGACCGGCATGTCCCAGCTACACTAGTCCCGCCTGCCCGCGTTTGGTCCATATCCCTCCAAACCTGTCCTATCCATGAACCTGTCTAACCGTTTCTTAAATGTTGGGATAGTCCCTGCCTCAACTACCTCCCCTGGCAGCTTGTTCCATACACCCACCTTCCTTTGTGTGAAAGGTTTACCCCTCAAATTCCTATTCAATCTTTTCCCCTTCACCTTAAACCTATGTGCTCTGGTCCTCAATTCACCTACTCTGGACAGGACACTCTGTGCATCTACCCAATCTATTCCTCTCATGATTTTATACACCACAATCTTCTTCTTTTCGTGTCCATCTTGTTACAAATGTTGGCCTCACTGTCATCGTCCATCCTGAAAAGGACGCAAGCTTCCGGCGACAATCAGTGGGAGCCATCACTTGTTGTAATGGATGATGGTGGTAGCAGAATTAGCTCGGGATACTTCCAGTTTCCAGCCCCGCGACGTGGACGCTACTGCTCTGGGGCCTACACCGCAATAAGATCAACCCTCATCCTCCTGGGCTCCAAGGAATAGAGTCCCAAACTATTCAGCCTCTCCCTGTAGCTCAGCCCCTCTAGGCCTGGCAACATCCTTGTAAATCTTTTCTTTACCCTTTCCAGTTTGACAACATATTTTCTACAACAGTGTCCAGAACTGAACACAAAACGCCTTTTTGTCCATTCTATCTACCTGCGACCACCTTCAAGGAACCATGCACCTGCACTCCTAGATCCCTCTGCTCTACAACTCCCCAGAGGCCTACCATTCATTGTGTAGGTCCTGCCCATGCTAGACTGCCCAAAATGCAACATCTCACATCTCTGTATCAACCATCAACCATTCCTCAGACCACCTGGCCAATCGATCCAGATCCTGCTGCAATTTTTCACAACCATCTTCACTATCTGCAAAAACACACACTTTTGTTTCATCTGCGAACTTGCTAATCTTGCCATGCATGTTCTCATCAAAATTATTGCTATAGATGACAAACAGTAACGGGCCCAGCACCGCACCATGAGGCACACCACTAGTCACAGGCCTCCAGTTCGAGTAGCAACCTTCCACCATCACCCTTCTGCTTCCTACCTATCTTCGATCCATTCAGCTATCTCTTCTTGGATCCCATGGGATCTAACCTCTAGAGCGGCCTACCATGCTGAACCTTGTCGAAGGCAATGTGGTTGACTTTTACCTCCTGAAATGGCCTGGCAAGTCACTCAATGCCGTGTAATAAGGATATGCAATATAACGGTGGCCTATCAAGCAACACTCAAGTACTATAAACAGATAATTTTGAGAGAGTAGTTGGGCTCGTTAGTGTTTGTATGAATCTTAAATTATAAAGGTATATCCTCGATGTACTAAGGTATGCATGTTGAACTCCACTTCTGAATACCAATTCTGTTGACTTTGTTTAATACATATACGAGGCCAAATTTCTGCCCTGTAATTTTATGGCTGAACAATTACCAAATTTGAAATGAAGTAATGGTAACAAGTCTTAACAAATGGACTTGTCATAAATATATAGAACCTTTTATGCGTGTTCATTCAAGTCCATAATGAAGTAAAACTAATAATTTAGCACTGCCTACTGATGAACGTGTCCTTATAGATGTACACCTCTGATGCCTACTTTACTTGCTATGACCAAAGTAAAATTTAACATAACTGCAATCTACCAAATATTTCACAATACATATCTATACATTTATTTGAGTGTTATTTAATAAGATGTAAACTTGTTCAATTTTACTTAGCAAGTTGACCTACAAATAGTCAATATAAACAAAATAATAGCTGAAAGTCCACAACATAGGGTCATCAAATCTAATATTTATGTAATGATGCTGACATGTCCATTACAAACTTTAGGCGGTAAAACAGAAAACATAACTTCATGTAAACATCAGAACAGTTGTCTTACGATACGGTACAGTAAAGAAACAGGCCCATCAGCCCAGAATGTTTGCGCTGAACATGACACCAAGTTAAACTAATCTCCTCTGCCAACATATGATATTTCAGTTCACTGCATATCCATGTGCCTATCTAAAAGCTTCATAAGAACCACCATCATATTTGCTTCCTCCTGTACCCCTGGCAGTGAATTCCACCTCTCTCTGCGTTGGAAAAAAAAATCGTGCCCAGCTCATCTCCTTTCAACTTTCCCTCCCTGACCTTGAAACTATGCCCTTTAGTCATTGTCATTTCTATTCTGGGATAAAGGTTACAGTGTCTGAACCTATCATTGCCTCTTACAATGTTATATATGTCTATCAGGTCTCCCCTCAATCTCTGAGGCTCCAGAGAAAACAACTCAAGTTTATCCAACCTCTCCTTGTAGCTAATACCTTGTAAGCCAGGAAGCATTTTGGTAAACCTTTTCTTCACTCTGTCCAAAGCTTGGGTCTGATGACAGGGGGGGGGGGAAGCTGTTCCTAAGTCTATGCACTTTCAAGCTTCTGTGCCTTCTGATGGATAACAGCAGGGAGAAGGAATGACTGGAGTGGGACAAGCCTGTGATTATGTTGGCTGCATTTCTGAAGTAGCATGAAGTGCAGATGGAGTCAATGGTGGGAAGTCTGGTTAGTGTGATGGACTGGGCTACATCTGCAACTCTGCAATTTCTTGTGGTCTGGGGCTGAGCTGTTCCCAAACCAAGCTGTGATGTAACCTGACTATGCTTTCTATGGTGCATCTGTAGAAGTTTGCAAGTCATTGGAGATACACTGAATTTCCACAGTCTCCTTAGGAAGTAGAGGCATCGGTGTGCCTTCTGGGCTCTTGCATCAATGTGGTTCGTCCACGACAGATCATTGGTAATATTAACGCCAAGGAACTTAAAGCTCTCTACAATTTCCACTTCTGCACCATTGCGTACACCTCCTGCGTGCATCTGCCACATCCTGCCTGCAATGGGGACAACCAGAACTGCACACAATATTCCAAATGCAGCCTAACCACAGTTTTATAAAGCTGCAACATGACTTCTTGACTCTTAGCTTCAGTGCCTCAGCAACGAAGGCAAGCATACCAGACACTCAAAATCTAATCGGGAATTAGACTAAAAATGTTGACTATTCCTTTCCCCTCATAGGCACTGCTGAGCTTGCTATGTTCATCCAGTAGATTGTTTGTTGCTCTAGATTCAATCTGTCTCCAAAATCCAAAGTTTGTAATATGCCAATAGAAAATGAAACTCTGTCAGCATATATTTCTGAGCATGCAGTTGGTTCAACAACACTTTAAGTATAAAAGGCCCACTTGCCTCGAAAAGCAATTCTCACAAAAGATTTTGAGATAAGTTTGAAACCTAATTTTCAAAGATTTATATGAAACGTGATGAGATTCATTAAGAACTTTGCAGGAAGGAACTGCAGATGCTGGTTTACACCAAAGGTAGACACAAAATGCTGGAGTAATTCAGCGGGACAGGCAGAATCTCTGGATAGAAGGAATGGGTGATGTCTTGGGTCGAGACCCGTCTTTAGTGCGAAGAAGGGTCTCGACTCGAAACGTCACCCATTTCTTCTATCCAGAGATGCTGCCTGTTCCGCTGAGTTACTCCAGCATTTTGTGTGCATCTTCATTAGGATTTTTTTTTGTAGTAATAATCTATTCAAACAATACATGTGATGGCAGGGCCTGGGATTAAATAACTACGAGTTGTATTTATTTATGAATACTTAGAAGAGGCATGATTATTTATTGTAAAGTAGATTGTTAGTAAATTATCTTAGTGTAATTTGTTGTCACAGGCACGGCCAATAAAATATTTGCCCTTGTTAACCATGAAACGTCCCATCTGTACTAATCACATTTGCCAGCATTTGTCTTTGTTTCAAGTCTCATTAAATCTTGGTTGAAGATAATCATTGAATAATCAGAACTGTTTCTGAAGCTTGAGTTTTCTTTTAAATACTTAACTTAGAAAATATAATATAACTCCTGTATGCTAATTTTGAATTATGAAAACTAATTTTGTTAAAAACTTAAATGGTACAATATAGGTAATGAAAAGGAGGATCTAGTTGACAATAGACAAAGTGATAGATGTGGGAAGGTTGGAAGGAAAGAAAAAGTTGCATTTATATAGTGACTTTCCCTTCCCGATTCAGGAAATTTCAAGTAATTTAGTACACTAGAATTGCTACCACTGATGTATTACGGAAACGCATCAGTCTAAGCACAGTAAGCTCCCACAAGCAGCAATGTGATCAAAGAGATTTGGTGCCTTTGGCTCAAACAGTATTGATCTTAGGTGTCATGCATTACTGTCCAGTACTCCCAAGCACCTTAATTAGTACTTGATTAGTGCAGGTGTGAGGGGTATGTGGAGAAGGCAGGAGAATGGGATTGAGGGGAGAGATAGATCAGCCATGATTGACTAGCGGAGTACACTTGATGGGCCAAATGGCCTAATTATGTTCCTATCACACAAGAGCTTCCCCAGGCCTGCTAATCAAGTCTTCTATTTTTGTTCTTGTATCCATTGTGCTCATTGATTCCAAAATCACCAACACCCCAAGTCTCCTCCATTGTCAGAGTGAGGCTAAATGCAAATTGGAGGAACAGCATTTCATATTTTGCTTGGGCAGCTTACAGCCCATCGGTATGAATATTGATTACTCTCACTTCAGGTAGCCCCGACATTCCTTCTCTCTCTCTCTCTATCCCTCCCTGACCCAAGTCGCACCAGCTTCTCATTTTCACCCCACAAATAGCTAACAATGGCCTGTTTCCCTTTTCATCGTTATTTTTTTGCATATCTTTCTTTCATTCATTGTTCTTTATCTCTCCATCTATATCTCTCGTTTCCATTATCCCTAAACCAGTCTGAAAAAGGTTCTCGACCCAAAACATCACCCATTCTTTCTCTTCAAGATGCTGCCTGTCCCGCTGAGTTACTCCAGCTTTTTGTGTCTATCTTCACCTCAAGTCTCCAGTTCCACTTCCTCTCAAACTGCAATGTCCTTTTTCCAGTGACCCAAGGTGGTGACAGAAACAGGCCACTCAACCCAACCAGTCCATACCAGCATTTATGCACCACCTGATTATCCCCAGTCTTTCCTCATCTGACTCAGTAGAACCAGCCATTCCCTTCCCTCTCATTTACCAATCTAGGCTTCCATTAAATGGGTCAAACATTCTCCATGCTAGAGAATTGCACATTTTCACTATTCCTTTGATAACAAAATATTTCTGAATTTCAAGGTAGAAAAAATGCTGGAGAAACTCTGCGGATGAGGCAGCATCTATGGAGTGAAGGAAATAGACAACGTTTCGGGTCTCTTGTTTCCAATGAAATTCTGGAACCTACACTACTTTGCATACTCCAAAAATCTGGGAAAGCCCAAAACTCCATTGTCTAAATCCTTCCCGTCCCATAGAACATACATCATTATCCTAAATTCATTTTCTAGTCCTTGCAGACCCCAGGATTCTGACAAATACTATTACATTGTCATAAGTAATTATATCTTTAAACTAATTAAACCAAATTTTACATGAGCAGTAACATACATTCTTTACAGATCTTTAGGGGACCTATGTTTTTCTTTGGAGGCGGAGTTGAGGAATCGACCTATATTAGGTTGGCGACACCCGCATATGGAATAAATGCAAACTGAACTTCACTGGGCAGTTGCATATGTGACAAATAATGCACTATTGATTGATTTATATTATGTAATGGATCATGATTTGGTGCAGGAATAGGTCTTACCACCTCCTGAGCTTCCACCATTAAACAAAATGACTGATCTGTTTAAAATGCCATTTTCATCTCCTATCCCTTGATTCCTAATATTCATAAATCTATAGATCTCTGCATTGAACATGATCATAACCATGGCTCAAGGGACGTTAGGGTAGAAATTGTAAACAGTTACCCCCTTTCATTGCAGGTCTTATAGGGCCCACATCGCCCCCCCCCCCCAGGCTCCGACCACTTCACTCTATCCTTTAGTAATTCTTTCTCCTTAGCAATAGGAAACATTTCAGACAAACGTTTAAACCATTTGAGACAAATGTTATGCTGCTATCAAGTCTCTAGGACACTTTTTGAGCTTCGCAAACGTGACCTCAAGGTCTGCGGCTGATTTCATAATTTGATCCACCTTGTAATATTTAGTTAAAATATAAATGCTCGTAAAGAATGTACTAAACGCGCGTGCAGAAAATAACAGTACGATTTAAAAAAAACAGCAAGTTTTAAAGTCGCCCAGTGCTTCAAACACTTAACCACAGCACTCCTTAAAATTTTCCTCTGCTTTTGCTGAACAACTCGTTCCACGCATTTTACCAGCCTCAGTAAAAACGCAGTTCAATCTAAACTGGCCTTTCAACCTCCCACTTAGATGCTTTTTAACATTTAAAGGGAAATTTGTAAAAAAAATAATTAAAAACCCTTAAAAGAGTAACAGACCTCGCGTGGAAAAAAACAACCTACTATGGTATGCATTTTGCCCCAAAAATTACTTTTAAAAATCCCTGTGAATATTATTGCATCATAGAATCGGCGGATCTAGGGAGGGTGTGGCTAAAACGCAGATTAAGACAAAAGCAGGTCGGTTCCACGGGGAGCCGGATTAAAAAAAACACAGCGCGATCGAAACGATAACAGTCTCTACAAGGGGGGAACAAAAAAGCGGGAGTATTTACCCATTTTATTTTGTTTTAAACCTCAACTTCTGCCATTGAAAAGTGAGCTCATCGGCCATGAGCTCGCTACAGGTGATTGGTGACACTCGCCGCCCAATCACTATGCGCCTGTTAGCCATTGCAAAGTTGTTAACCCCAAGAAGTCTTCTGTGGTTGTGTGCAGAGGATCTTTGGTTGTGTGTTTTAATCTCGGTGATACCACACGGCTGATTCCCCCACCACCGACCGACCGACCCAGCCAGCCACCCCCTCCTTCCCTCCCAACCTCTTACCACCCACCCCCCTCCCTCCTCCTCCTCCACCCACCACCTACCTCCCTCCTGTACAGAAAGCTCTGGTGCCAGGTGGGGAGAGCAACGAACAACGTTTGCAAACAGCGATCCGGTGGCCAGTGGCTGTTTGATATTGTAAAACAGATTGGAAATATCGCATCTGTCGTTTCTAACGCGCAAGTAACACCTTATCTTCTGACAATCGTCTCGGACAGGGCTTGTCAACATCTTCCCTGGGTGCAGATTGGTGAGTATTTCTTTAAAAAAAACTATATATATAATCTCGCCCTATTTCAATTCATAGATTTGAAGCTATTATATTTTGTAATGCAACTTAAACAAATTTCTTGGGGGCATGGTGGGGTGAAGAAAGGATATACATTAACAGCATGGGGAAGATGACGAGAGTATTATTCCCTTTGCTTTGGTCTCGATTCCGCCCATGCTGTCGCGTCAGTCGTGGCGAAAGATAGATAATTGCAAGCTTTTTTTTTTAAATTTAAGAGAAGGGGAGGAAATACATCTTTCTTTAAAAAAATATATATAATCTTTATACCAAACCGTGATACCGGAGAAAAAAAAATAACGATAGTTTCCAAAATAACTTTATTGGATCGAGTTGGGACTTTTTTCCCCTCCCCAGCCCATTCTTCAGATAGGGATAGCAGACAAAACGAGGCAGAATCAAAATGTGTACGATAAGCGGATTTTTTTTCCAACAAAAAAAGGAAAAAAATGCTCAAGAGAATATGTGACTGATTATTTCCCATCCCCATTTCCAAGACGGTGAATGACAAATCTGATCTGCGTTGCCACCGGACACACTGTAACTCTTTAATAATGGGTAGGACTGCTGAGATATTGTTGGCTGCGTTTGGCTGGGGAGAGGAGGGATGGGAAATTGACATATTAACTCGCTTTATATTAAGTTACGGCTGGACTAATGGTCGCTGCTGCTGCTCTCTTTTGCAAATTCATGTTGTATGTTCCGCGCCATTGGGGCCAGTTCTGAAAAGATGTCTCTTTCCTTTCCACCCCCACCCCCAATCATACACTTTTTGTGGGGGTGGGCTTAAGAGTTTGGTCGGTTTAATTAGATATTAACACATGTAAAAGTTGCGCGTATTTTCAGGCATATTTTGGCTTTTTATTTATTTTTATTTTGCACACGATGGGAGATTCAACGACGCTTGGATTGTTTGCACTGACTGTTGTTAGTGGCGGCGCTGTTTTACCCTTAATTGGGGGGTGGGGAAGTGGGGGAGAGACTTTGAATCTAATGTCGATTTGACCAAATTGAAAGGGAAGAGAGGGAGAAGCGAGTGGGACTGAAAGGGAGGAATCAGAAGATATTGTTTTATTGTGCGAGGGGTAGAGACCTGGAATCGTAGAAGCACCCACATTTCGCACTGCCATGAGTATTCACCTCGATATAGGAAAAAAAGAGGAATATCTTGCGCTCATCCTTGGAGAGGCCCCCAGCTTAAACACATACTGGCTGATTCTGCTGCTTTTTACAAGGGGCGGATATTTGATAAATTGTATCAAACGACACCACTTTCATTTTATTGAGAATCCCTCCTCCTCCCCCCGCAGGAACTCCTCCTGCGAATCTTCACACAATTCTTTGTAACTTATTGCAACCTCGTTGAGTTTGAGATTTAGATATATACCGAGTGTAATGTTACTAGCGATCTGGGCGATGTATCGCTGCAGAAATCAGGTGCCATTTTTCCCCCCCAAGTTTTTTTTTGTTATGTGAAAAGTGACGGCGGCGTTAAATGATCAAAATAAATGGCTGCATGAATTTTCTAACGACGTATATTTTGTTGGTGTGTTTTGTTTTAAACGCTTGCTGGAGGTTGATTTTTTTTTTAAATCTTCTGCCTTTTGTTTGAATTGTTTCATATGGAATGATTTTAAAAGTGCAGCTTTAAGGAGGTGGAATAAAAAGGTGAATTGCATCTACAGTAGATGACAGGAGACAGACGTGTTTCGCGAAAAGAAAGCCCCACATTGCTTTAAAAAAAAATCTTGCCACGTTGTGAAAATATCATCCAGAGTTCTGTACTCTGGAACCGTCCTCCAGCAACACCAGTGCAGAATCGGGCAGGGTGGCTGAGGCCATTGTTGTGCCACACTTGCAAGAGCAGTGATTATGCACAGACATATTTGCTGTCTTCTGTATTCAACATGACTAGTGACTAGTTGAATTATATCAAAGCTACGTATCAGGAATGTGTCAGAGCAACTTGGTGTGACTTGATCCTGCACCACCGCTGCAGAGAGAATAAATATTTATTTTTCTCTAAAATTACCAGGACCAATTTCATAATGAAAATTCAATGGAGCAAAACAATATCAGAAATATTTGATTGTATTTGCATAGGTACAAATCAATCGAATCTTTTGTTATCCAACAGTAAATTATTCATGATTATCATTGAATGCCAATGGCTGATATCATGCGTCTTTATTCAAGATTGAATTCAGATTTGCTTTAGAACCATCCAGAACTAATCAGTTGACTGCTGCAAATTAGGTTGTCTCCGACTCACTGTTAACATGGTGCAGTCACAAAGCATATTTCTGGCACTTACAACCATCTTTGATGGGTAGGTGGGAGGGGAGAGGAGGAAGATATGCATTTAGGGAATCCATTCAGACCATCTAACCAGATAAGTGATAAACATCTAACCATAGATTTCTGTATGTGAACACAGGAACGACTGCATTCACAACCTCTCTGTCCTTGGAGACTCTGGGTCCATTTGTTTATCAGATTTGTATGTCATATTTACTTGGAGGGGTGAGCCAATATTTACTGTTCCGTCTAGTTTTGGTTAACTATGCAACTTGCAGACTATAATTAAATTAGCAGGAAACCACTGGTTTTGTTTTTTAAAGGGAATATGTAAATATTTCCAATGTACAGTATACCCAGTCAATGTAATATTAAAAATTAATATATATTTCCTTGGTGTACACTCTTCAGCTCCATCTGATTTCATAGCCAAATGTGTGAAACATTCAATTTAATGCTGTTCCATTCAATGGGATCAGGCTAACTGTAATCTGCACCTCAACTTCATTGCAGCAAAGGTGGAATCATTACATTGTTGTTTTTTTTTTTTAAAAAAAGCCCTGCAAACTCTGTTTTGAAAGCTCCATTGTACAAATATTTATAAACTTGGGATGAGGGAATGTTCTAGATTTCTAGATTTTTCAACGTGAAAAAAAAAGATAATTCCTGATTTTTTTTTTTTCTTCTTGAAATGCCTAGGTCTAATTTTAAGATGGCTGTTTTGATTTCACCTAACAGAACCTACCAATACAGATCATTTAAAAATCACATAAATCATTTGGCTCCATATGAGTACTCTTCAAGTCAATAAGATCATGGCTGATCTTTTACCTTGCTGCAATTTCCAGTGCTTGTCACATATCCCTTGACTCGTGTTAATAGTAAAAAAAATATCAATCTACGCTGAATATATTGGATAGAGCTTCCACACCACCTTGAGTAGAGAAGTCTAAAGATGAATTATCCTCTTGTAGTGAATACATTTCTTCCCATTTCCAATTTGATTGGGTAACCCTTGAATTTTTAGACCATGGCCCCTGATTTGCTGCATCCTGTCTAGGCGATTTAACGTCACCCCATTTACCCTCTCAAGCCAATTTAGAATGTTTAATGTTTCAATGAAATCAACTCTCCTTCATCTAAACTCAGAAATATAATTGCAGTCAGCTTTATCTCTCCTCGTACTACAAGTTCTGCATCAAAGGATTCAATCATTTGGGGAATCTTTGTTGCTCTCTATCAAAGTGCATCTTTCTTAGAAAGGATGATCAGACCTATATAAAGATGGTGTCTCACCAAAGCCCTATAACTGTAATAAAATTTGTTCTTGTTCTCAAAGCCTCTTATAATAATGGACAACATACAACATAGCAAACATAGAACATAGAAAATAGAAAATAACTGAGTTATTTTGTCAATCTAAAGTCAACTTGACTCAAACACTTGTAGCTGTTGAAGTCGATTCTTTATTCAGCTGAGACTAGTCTCTGAACCTTCCAACACAGAGCTGATAGAAACATAGAAAATAGGTGTAGGAGTAGGCCATTCGGCCCTTTGAGCCTGCACCACCATTCAATATGACCATGGCTGATCATCCAACTCAGTATCCTGTACCTGCCTTCTCTCCATACCCCCTGATCCCCTTAGCAACAAGGGCCACATCTAACTCTCTCTTAAATATAGCCAATGAATTGATTGATATAATGGATATAATTTATTGCCACACAACCAGGGTTGGTGGAAATTTGGGTTGTCAGCAGCAGTACAATAATAAAGAACACGCAACCGCAATAAAACTAACACAAACATCCACCACAGCATTCATCACTGTGGTGGAAGGCACAAAATTTGGCCAGTCCTCCTCCATTTCCCCCCCGTGGACAGGACCAGAGTTGAATTCAGGTCAGTCCAGGATCGGCTCTTCCTCACCGGAGACCGCGGCTTTAAGATGGTGTAGGCCAATCGGTCGAGATTTAAAGACTCCGCCGCAGCCAGAAGCACCGTAGACTGCAGGGCCGGCGGTCGAAGCTCCCCTCCAGGGGTGATGGTGAGTCCATGCCGGACCCGCGGTAGTAGTTGGCCGCGGGCCGGCAGTGATGGCTTCTTCTTCCCCCGGGTCCCCCACGAGGCTGTAGACGCCGCGCCAGCTGGAGCTCTGAAGACTGCGGCTTCAGGCTGCCCCGGGCCAGCGAAACGGAGCGCTCCCCTCCAGCGAGGGCTCACCCGCTCCACGCTAGCCTGCCGCTGAAGCCCCGGGCGTGTCTCTGGGAAAGGCCGTGCCGATCCTTGATGTTAGTTCACGGGGGAGGCGACCTGAAAAAACTCGCCTCTCCGTGGAGGAGGCGACTGAAGCGGTTTCCCCCTCACCCCCCCACACAAAACACACGAAGGAACATTAAATACACACTTTAAAACATACTAAAAAATAAAAAAAGGTTGAAAAAACTGATGCGCTGCTGACATGGCTGCTGCCAGAACTGGCCTCAACTACCTTCTGTGGCAGAGAATTCCACAGATTCACCACTCTCTGTGTAAAAAAATGATTTTTTCATCTCAGTCCTAAAAGATTTCCCCCTTATCCTTAAACTGTGACCCCTTGTTCTGGACTTCCCCAACATCGGGAATAATCTTCCTGCATCTAGCCTGTCCAACCCCTCAAGAATTTTGTAAGTTTCTATAAGATCACCCCTCAATCTTCTAAATTCTAGCGAGTACAACGAGTCAATCGTTGCATCTCCCCTTTTCCTAATCGGCCACGATTCAGATAATAATCTACTTTCCTGTTTTTTTCCACCAAAGTGGATAACCTCACATTTATCCACATTACACTGCCATCTGTCGTGCATTTGCCCACTCACCCAACCTATCCAAGTCGCCTTGCAGCCTCCTAGCATCCTCCTCACAGCTAACACTGCCCCCCAGCTTTGTGTCATCCGCAAACCTGGAGATGTTGCATTCAATTCCCTCGTCCAGATCATTAATATATATTGTAAATAGCTGGGGTCCAAGCACTGAGCCTTGCGGTACCCCACTAGTCACTGTCTGCCATTCTGAAAAGGACCTGTTTACTCCTACTCTTTGCTTCTTGTCTGCCAGCCAGTTCTCTATCCACATCAATACTGAACCCCCAATACCGTGTGCTTTATGTTTGCATACTAATCTCTTATGTGGGACCTTGTCGAAATCCTTCTGAAAGTCCAGATATAACTGGTTCTCCCTTATCCACTCTGCTAGTTACAGCCTCGAAAAATTCTATAAGATTCGTCAGACATGATTTACCTTTCATAAATCCATGCTGACTTTGTCCAATGAATTCACCACTTTCCAAATGTGCTTCTTGTTTGCCATATCTGCAGATTAATTTAAATAATTTGGGTAGAAGGACACCCAGGACATTCTAAACATCAACATTTTTCAATCTCTCACCACTTACAAAAATAAACTGTCTTTGTATTTTGCTTCTGTCAATGTGGATGAATTTTCACTTTTTCCAAAATGGTCTTCCACTTGCCACATCTCCATGAGATTTTTCTGCATCCTCAACTGCCCTCTGTGGCAGGGAATTCATCAAATTCACAACTCTGGGTGAAAACGTTTTTTCTCACCTCCGTCTTAAATGGCCTCCGCTTTATTCTAAGACTGTGGCCCCTGGTTCTGGACTCGCCGAACATTGCAAACATTTTTCCTGCATCTAGCTTGTCCAGCCCTTTTATAATTTTATGTTTCTATAAGATGTCCCCTCATCCTTCTAAACTCCAGTGAATACAAGCCTAGTCTTTTCAATCTTTCTTCGTATGACAGTCCCGCCATCCCAGGGATCAATCTCGTGAACCTACACTGCACTGCCTCAATCACAAGGATGTCCTTCCTCAAATTAGGAGACCAAAACTGTACGCAATACTTCAGATGTGGTCTTACCAGAGCCCTATACAACTGCAGAAGAACCTCTCTACTCCTATACTGAAATCGTCTTGTTATGAACTTTAAACTTAGCCCTCTCATCTTATAGCTGTCCCCTCTAGTATTTTATTTTCCATCCTTGGAAAAATATTCTGACTGTCTACCCTATCTATGCCTCTCATAATTGTATATACTTCTATTGGGTCTCCCTGCAACCTCTGGTGTTCCAGAGAAAACTATTTAAGTCTGTCCAACCTCTCCCCTCTAGGTAATACCCCCCCCAATCCAGTCATAATTCTGGTAAACATCCCCTGCACCCTTTTTAAAGCCTCCACATCCTTCTTGCAATTGAACGACCAGAACTGCACATGCTACTCCAAATGTGGCCTAATGAAGCTGCATCAATACTTCCTTGCACTCTTTGCCCAGACTTACGAAAGCAAGCATGCCATATGCCGCTTTTACTACTCTATCCACTTCTTCATAAGTTCATGTCATAGGAGCAGAATTAGGCCACTCAGCCTATCGAGTCCACTCCGCCATTCAATCACGGTTGATCTATCTTTTCTTCTCCACCCCATTCACCTGCCTTCTTCACATAACGTTTGACACCCTTACTAATCACGAATCTGTCAATCTCTGCTTTAAAATTATCCAGAGACTTGGCCTCTACATCTGTCTTGTGACAATGAATTCCAAAGTTTCACCATCCTCTGGCTAAATAAATTCCTCTTTCTTCTTTCTCAAGGTACATCCTTTTATTCTGAGGCTGTGCCCTCTGGTCCTGAACTCTCCCACTAGTGGAAACATCTTTTCTATATCCCCTCTCCTTTCATTATTTGGTAAGTTTCAATGGGGTCCCTCCTTGTCCTTCTGAACTCCAGCAAGTACAGACTCAATGCAGTCAAATGCTCTTGCATTAATCCAATCATTCCTGGGATAAACCTTCTCTGGACCATCTCCAACTCCAGCATATCTTTCCTCGGATATGGGGTCCAAAATTGCTCACAATATTCCAAATGCAGTCTGACCAGTGCCTTCTAAAGACTCAGCATTACATCCCTGTTATATTCCAGTCCTCCCAAAATAAGTGCCAACATTGCATTTGCCTTCTTTACTAAAAATTCAAATTTAACTTTGGGGAATATTGCACAAGCTCTCCCAAATCCCTTTGCGTCTCCAATTTCTGAATGCACTCCCCATTTAGAAAATAATCTATGCCTTTATTCCTACTACCAAAGTGCGCAATTGCATACTTCGCTACGCTGTATTCCATCTGTCACTACTTTGTCCACTCTCCCAACCTGTCCCAAGTCCTTCTGCAGGCTCCCTACTTCCTCTACACAACCAGCCCCTCCATCTATCTTCATATCATCCACAAAATTGCCCACAGCCATCAATTCCATCATCCAAATTATTAATATACCACATGTAGCGGACCCAACACCGACCACTGCGAAACACCGCTAGTCACTGGCAGCCAACCAGAAAAAGCCCCCTTGTTCCTACTCTTTTTGCCACCTTCCACTCAGCCAGTCTTCTATTCATGCTAATGTCTTCCCTCCAGTACTATGGGTTCCAATCTTGTTTAGCAGCCGTATGTGTGGCACTTTATCAAAGGCCTTCTGAAAATCCAAGTATACAACATCCATTGACTGCTTTGTCCATCATGCTATTTACTTCCAACAGATTTGTCAGGCAAGATCTCCTCTTCACAAAACCATGCTGACACTGGTCTACTTTACCATGCGCTTCTAAGTATTTGGAAACCTCATCTGAAATAGGGGACGCTAAAATCTTACTAACTGTCGAAGTCGGGCTAACCTGCCTATAGCTTCCCCTCATTTGCCTCACTCCTTTCCTGAACAGCGGAGTAACACTTGCAATTTTCCAGTCCTCTGGGACCACTCCTGACACTAGTGATTCCTGAAAGATCACTGCTAATGCCTCCACAATCTCTAAATCCACCTCTTTCAGAATCCTGGGGTGAAGTCCATCTGTTGCAGTTGACTTATCCACCTTCAGACATTTCAGCTTCAAGCACTTTCCCCTTAGTAATAGCAGGTCCACTTACTTCGGTCCCCTGACTCTCTTGAAATTCTGGGATCTTCCACTGTAGAGACTGATGCAAAAACGTATTCAATTAATCTGTCATTTTATTCCCCATTACCACCACTCCAGCGTCATTTTCCAGCGGTCCAATATCCATTCTTGCCTCTCTTTTACTCTTTACATATGTGAAGAAAGTTTTTTTATCCTCTTTAATATTATTGGCTAGCTTACCTTCATATTTCATCTTTTCCCTTCCTATTGCTTTTTTAGTTGCCTTCTGTTGGTTTTTAAAAGCTTCCCAATCCTCAAGCTTCCTGCTAATCTTGATAATATTATATGAATGCGCTTTTACTTTTATGCTGTCTTTGACTTCCTTTGTTAGCCATGGCCACCTCATTCTCCCATTAGAATTCATCTTTTTTAGCCCAAGTCCATAACACCCTGAAAATGGCAGCAGCCAGGATTTTGGCACTGGGCCTGGTTCTGACACACAGTGGGGTAGGGAGAGGTCAGGCAGAGTCATTGCGATGGGAAACTCAATAGTTAGGTGGACAGTAGGGAGATTCTGTGGCAGCAAACAGGACTGCAGGATGGTCTCACTGGCAAGCAGCCAGAAGTTGTTGTGCACATTGGTACAACTGGCATAGGTAGGAAAAGGGATGAGGTTCTGTGGAATGAATATAGGGAGTTAGTCAAAGGGATAAAATGTTGGACCTTCAGGGTGGTAATCCTTGGATCACCCCCAGTGTCATGTGTTACTGTGGGTAGTAATAGGAGAAGAGGCTATATTTAAGAGGGAGTTAGATGTGGCCCTTGTGGCTAAGGGGATCAGGGGGTATGGAGAGAAGGCAGGTACGGGATACTGAGTTGGATGATCAGCCATGATCATATTGAATGGCGGTGCAGGCTCGAAGGGCCGAATGGCCTACTCCTGCACCTAATTTCTATGTTTAATAGGACAATCCAATATGTCACTGAGGAGGTGGTGAAGGGGACAGCGATTCAGATTTTTGGACCATTATCTCTTCTGGGGCAGCTGTGATCTGTACAAGAGGGACATGTTGCACCTGAACTACAGGGGCAGCAACATCCTTGCAAGGAGTTTTGTGAGTTGAGTGGTATGGTGTCGCCATGGCAGAGTTGCAGCCTTACTGCGCCAGAGACCCAGGTTCAATCCCAACTACGGATGATGTCTGCACAGAGTTTGTCAGGCAAAATGGGGAGCGATTTGAGAAGGCGGGTGGCAAATACAAAAGCAACTGTTAAATTTGAATGCACACAGTATACGGAACAAAGTTAGAAATTGGTAGGTTCACCATTTGGGTATCACGGAGATGTGGCTGAAAGAGGATCGGGCCTGGGAACTGAACATCTAAGGATACACATCTTATTGAAAGGACAGAGAGGTGGGTAGAGGGGAGGGGTGGCTCTGCTCTTAATGAATGAAATCCAATCCGTAGCAAGGGATGACATAGGATCAGAAGATGTAGAATCCTTGCGTCGAGTTAAGAAACTGCAAGGGTACAAAGACCCTGATGGGAATTACATGCAGGCTTTCGAACTGTAGCCAGGATATAGGGTACAAATTGCATCATGAGATACAATTGGCATGTAAGAAAGGCAATGTTACAGTGGTCATAGGGGATCACAATATGAAGGTAGACTGGGAAAATCAGGTTGGTACTGGATCACAACAGGAGGAATTTGTAGAGTGCCTACAAGATGGCTTCTTAGAGCAGCTTGTGATCGAGCCTACTAGAGAGAGGGCAATTCTGGATTTGGAGTTGTGTAACAAACCGGATTTGATTAGAGGTAGTAAGCATATGATAAAATTCAAACTGCAGTTTGAGAGGGAGAAGATGAAATCAGATGTGTTGGTGTTAATATTAAGTAAAGGCAACTACCCGGGCATGAGTGAGGAGCTGGCTAAAGTTGATTGGAAAGGGACCCTCGCAGGAATGACCGTGGAGCAGCAACCGTGGAGTGAATTACTCCCGGAAAGCCAGGGGGTTTCGGGAGTAATTCAGAAGATGCAGGATCTTTTCATGCTAAAGAGGTTGTTATGGACTTGGCCCAAAAATCCCTCTGGAATCAATGCTGTTAAGGGTATATATACTAGACTAAATGGGACCCGCATCACACCGGAGGGCTGGTCACCCAACGCAATATTCCACCTCTCCACCAATTCCATTATTGGTGGCCAGTGGGGGGGTTCTGGAGCACTAGTATGGGTGTTGTTGACTGAAGGGACTGGTTTCCAGAGGGCTAGTATGGACATTGTGGGTTGAATGGATTCTTGGTCACTCAAGCCTGTTGTGCTTACAGCTCACTCACTCACGGCTGGTGGGCTGGCAGTTGACTCGTGGCTATTCCTTGAAATTCCATTTCAAGCAGGGTGCAAGGCCACCAAATGCAAGTGCAGTTTCATACCACTTCAAGCAGGGGGCAAGTCTGTGAGTCGTGACCTCTACCTCCTCCATCTTGCAGAAACTGAGCCACCCCCACACTTTTGTGTTTTATAGTGGCTTCCCCCCCACCTCTCCCACCAGAAGGGATGTGGCCTTCATGGCGTGGTTGACAGGAGAGAGGATCTCAACATTTTTTAAACACCAATAACTCTTATTTTTCATCAATGGGAAAAATCCTCGGCACCAGATGAGCGGAGGGGAACTCTGAGTAAGATGGCCAAAAATCAGATGTATGAGGCCGAGTTTTTTCTAAAATCAATATAAAGCGCAAACAGGAAGTGGTCAAGATGAGGATTTTAATTATATAGAAGGCAAGGCAACTTTAATTCGGCAACACAGGTTTAGCATTTCCAAACCAAAGGCAACACAGCTTTAGCATTTCCAAACTATATTTTCAAACCACATTAAGGGCACTGACAGGTCAGTAAAATGACTCGCAGTTTAGTAGACTTCCGGGTTTTATAGTCCCTCTGGAAGGGGCATGGTCTTCAAGAGAGAGAATCTCAACATTTTTTAAACATTAATAACTCTTTTATTTTTCATCGATGGGAAGAATCCTCTTGTCCTACGCAGCAGAGGGGGACTCTGAGTAAGATGACCAAAAATCACAGCTGTAAGTGTCAGCGATTCTTCTAAAATCAATATACAGAACAACAGGAAGTGGTCAAGATCAGACTTTTAGGTAATATAGATAACAAACAGCAGCGGTTACAGCACAGATTGCTGTGGAACTCCATTGGTCACAGACCTGCTGCCTGAATATAGTCCTTCCACCATAACTCTATCAATTCCAAATGCATACACCATGAATCCTGTGTATCTTAATCTTCTGAATCAGCCTAACATGCTGGACTTTATTGAATGCCATGAAGTCAACATCCAGCACCCTACCCTCATCACTCACCTTCGCCACCTTCTCAAAAGGCTTGATCAAGTTAGTAAGACCTTTGGTATGTTGCCTACATTACCAGCACCAATTCCTAACTCAGCACCATCTTAGATGGTGGTGGAGGGGAAAATGTGGTCACCATTGACCAGAAGGTAAACTAGAGTTTCCCCATAGCCTTCCAACCATCCACAGGGCATGTTAGGAGCATGATGAAATATCCTCTATTTTCTGTGATGCGTGCAACTTCTTCAATGATGCACAAGAATGCTATGCCATCCAGGGCAAAGCAGCCTGCCTGACTGACACACCCTCCACAATGAGTGTGCATTAATTACAGAATGTACTGCAGTTCCTTATCAAGTCCAATTCCACATGGAAGATGGGTAAAGGCAGCAGGTGGGAACATCACCATCTGAAAGTTGTTCTTTCAAGTTGCACATCTCTTTGATATTAAAAATATGTTACTGTTCCTTCATCATAGTGTCTAGAGCCCAGAACTCGCAATCCAACAACAGCTGGGGAATAACTTCACAAGGAACATAACATTAGTTCAAGAAAGTGTCTCACCACCACCTTCTTGAGCAACTATCGGAGAAACAATAAATGGTGTCCTTTCCAACGGTGCCTACATCTTTTGAAAATTAGCCCTGTGATAGCCTTGCATGTTATTTGCAATGTCTGGATAGAACTTAACAGATATCCATTTTCATCTAAACATAGTCCACTGAGAATATGAAACAAAACTGAAAATTCTGGAAATGCACAGCAGGCCCGTGAGCATTTAACCATATAACCATATCACAATTACAGCACGGAAACAGGCCATCTCGACCCTTCTAGTCCGTGCTGAACACATAATCTCCCCTAGTCCCATATACCTGTGCTCAGACCATAATCCCAACCATATAACTATCCAATTTATTTTTAAATGATAAAAACGAACCTGCCTCCACCACCTTCACTGGAAGCTCATTCCACACAGCTACCACTCTTAAGTGCATATTAATCTTTTGAACAACTCAATAGAATAAAGGAAATTCAACTGAAAAATTGAGATGGTATTTTTGAAGGACGGTAGAAAGATAGGGGTGAAAGATTATAATTGGCTATTGTGTTATTGCTAATAATTTAGCAGGTGCTGGAAATGACAATGTAGTCCACATCAGTGACAATGACTTCACTCTTCAAGATGGTTGGCCATTCTTGAAACACTGTAAACATCATCTTCTAACCTGATCACTGTTGTTTTGTGGTACATTTAAACTAGTGAACGCATAATTAATTTCATAGCTGATTTTAAAAAAAAAAAAAATTCCTGTGAATTATCAAGCATGATAATAGTTGTCTGATGTGTAACAGCACTCTGTTGTTAGGATCAATTGTCAGAATACAAAAAAAAAGAAAAGTTTGAAATGGGGAAAAAATGAAAGATTCTTTCATCTTTGCCTTCCCGAGCCTTTAAAATAAAATATTGAGTTCCATTGATTGAATAAAAGTAATGATCTGCTATTCAGAAGAATACATGCAATGGAGCAGTATAATGAGCCACCATGTGATTTTGTTTAACATGCCAGGAACAAATTTTATGACTATAAAAAAAAACATCTTTTACTTTAGCATTAAGTGTAAGGGGGGTTTATGGCAGCATGGATTCGGGGCAGCTTTTTATGCTGTCTGATGGATCTATGCTAGTTTACATTTCCCCCACCACCCGTATGGTAAGAGCAAAGGGTTGTCAAATAGTGCTACATAATGCAAGTACATTGGGACCTGCTTGTCCTAATCCTTTTCTGCATAGATGTTGCCTGACCCGCTGAGTTACTTCAGCTTTTTCTATCTGAATCTGATACAGTTACAAGTAACTGAACCTATATTTAGTTTTAATATTTTTTATTATTTTATACAGTTTATTAAAAAAACAGAACAAAACAAACAACAAAAATAAATAAAAAAATAAATAAAAACTGAAAAAGACAACAGGGAAAAAAAAGGAAGGAAAAACAAACAATACTGTTATGTCTGGCGGCTTTGTTTTATTTTACTGAACCTATATTTAATTTAGTTTAGAGATGCAGCACCTATAGTCAGGATCGAACCAGGGTTTCTGGTGCTGAAAGGCAGTAAATCTATTGCTTTGCCACTGTGCTGCCCAAACTAAACTAAACTACATTCTTGAATTAATGGACTATTGATTATTTATAGCGATTTTCCACCAAAAACGGAAAGTTTATTCGCTGACCAACTGAAGACTAGATCAGAGTAACATTTAGGTGCTTCATCTCCTCCCGCTCTACAATCCTTCATGTATGTGAAGGGTGTCGACCCAAACAATCACCCATTCCTTCTCTCCAGAGATGCTGCCTTCCCCGCTGAGTTACTCCAGCTTTTTGTGTCTATCTTCGCTTTAAACCAGCATCTGCGGTTTCATCTTACACATGTATGCATCTGCCCCCATTATCATCGGATGCCCAAGGTCTTTCTGATATCTACCACCAGAATATCAGAATCTAACAAAAGCAAGAACTGTAGTTATATGCACACAAACTGAATGTTGACGATTTTGAATACAAGGATATTGCACGGCGCAAAAAAAAAAATCCCACATCACTGACTTGGTAATTATGCTTCTTTGTGAATGTCATAAGGAAATTCCTGTGACATCGCACACATACAGATTGTTACATAGATCTTGTGGGGAGAAAATGATCAGCTGATTCTTATAGTTACAATAGTGCTTCAGCTCCCAGTGTTGTTGTTCAGAACATGTATAAACTAAAGAAGTAATTGTGTCTGTAAAGCTGTCAGCTATAATCTTAAAACTTCCACATGTGTGGTAAAGAAATGGGAGTTTTTCTTTTTCTAATTCCTCACTCCAAGTCATTTGTGCAATCTTTCTTGCGTTTCTCAAAAAAAAATAGCAGATGACGTGGTGGATGTTGTATCAGCACTTGAATCCATTTTGTTTATAGTACATTTGGCATTTTGTTAAGATAAATGAATGAGAGATGGTAAATAATTGGAAGATGAAATTGAAGTGAAATTGAGAGATATTTATAACTTTTTAAAATGGTAAACTGAAATCTTATGGTGATGGAGGATATTGTTTTGAATTTTCTGATTTTTTTTGATTTTTTTTATTTCAAGACTTCCATTTTACCTCTCATAGCAATTAATAATGGAGCTCTCTGTTTCCTTTGGTTATGCTTTCTTGTCTGCTGCATATAAAACAGAATACAAATTTCTCCTTCATCTTTACAAAAATCCTGTATGCCATAAATCATTTCCTGGCTGGGCTCGGACATGTTTCCTGCTCCTAGGCTCTTAAAGCAGTCAATAGGAGATAAGCATTGCAGAGTGAAAATTCGTTCTTTGAGGGCTTGCGAGTTTAAATCATTGCTGAGCCACTTTATTTTGCAATGCTAATATTTTTCTCTTTCTCCAGACTGCTGTGCTTGAAATAAATAAGGCATTGAGACTTTATATTGGTTGACCTTGTGTTAATATCAAGAGAAAATATGTACATTTTGGGCAGAGGGTGGGGTGCAGAAGGGTGGGAGAAGTGATGACTTCCTTCATTCTTTTGTCCTCTACCTGACTCGTTTGCAAACAACCTCTCCTGACCTGTATTCACCACTTAACAGCTCCACCCTCTCCCTACCAGCTTCCTGTCCTCGACTACATTCTGCCTGGAGCATGGTCTTGACCCAAATGCCATCTGTCTATTTCCCACTCAGTTTATCCAGCAATTGTTTCCCCCCCCTCAGGATTCTAGCATCTGCTTGCTGTTGTGTTGCTGAAGGTAGGCCTAGGTGAAGTGGATGTGGAGAGGATCATTCCAGTAGTGGGAAAGTCTAGGACCAGATGGCACAGCCTCAGAATTAAAAAAATCTTCTTTTGTGTCCATCCACCGCAAGTTTCCGGCGACAATCGGTGGAAACCATCACTTGTTGCAATAGATGATGGCGGCATCAGAATTAGCTTGGGATACTTCCAGTTCCCAGCCCCGTGACGTAGACGCTTCTGCTATGGGGCCGTAATAAAAGGTCAGACACTTAGAATGGAGATGAGGAAGAATTTCCTTTAGCCAGAGGGTGGTGAATCTGTGGAATTCATTTCCACAGCCAACTGTGGAGACCAACGCATTGGGTATTTTCAAAACAAAGATTGACGGGTTCTTGATTTGTAAGGGCATCAACGAGAAGGCAGGAGAATGGGGTTGAGAGGGGAAAATACATCAATCCCCATAATCAAATGGCGGAGCAGATTCGATGGCCTAATTGTGCTCCTCAGTATTATTATGCAATGATGCGATTATTCTTGTGTATTTTTTGAACCACGAAGATAGCTACGATGGAACCATTGAACCATTTTGTGCTTCTAGTTAATGGTGTAGGCAAGGGATCTTGTTTTTTTATCAGTCATTCAACAGGAATCAGAGTGTTAGGGATCACATACATAGCAAAAACTGTCTGTGAGACCTGTTCCTTTTTTAGAAAAATTCTGTCAAATATGCTTAAACAAAATCTTTACCTTAATTTTGGCATTTGGGGGGTTGACTGATAGAGCAACCTACCCTTTTGAGTCAATGGGTAATTCCAAGTAATTTTTGTGGAGGATTGTTGCAGTGCAGCTTTTGGATCTATTGGCCAGTGACTCAATTTGTCAAAAGATGTAAAAACATTTATCATTACTTTTTTGTAAAGAAAACAGAGGAGATTGAGGAAGGAAGGTCAGGAGATGTTGTCTATATGAACTTTATCAATGCATTTGACAAAGATCTTCCAAGTTAGGCTGGTCCAGAACATTGGGGTACACGGGAACCAAGGCCAGCTGGCTAATTAGATCCAAATCCGTCTGATCCATCTGAAGAAGGGTCTCGACCCAAAATGTCACCCATTCCTTCTCTCCAGAGATGCTGCCTCACCCGCTGAGTTACTCCAGCATTTTGTGTCTACCTTAATTAGATCCAAAATTGACGGTGCTTGATGGCAGAGGGTAATGGTGGAAGAATGTTTTTCTGAATAGGACTCTTGGGTTATTTGGTGTACCCCCATGGCAAATGGTGTGGGCACCTTTTGCTGTTTGTGCACTTAGAAATAATAAATAGCAGGTTTGTAGATGACATGAAAATTACTGGTTACTTTTGTTCACGGCTGCAATAGGAAATATCAGTTGGAAAATGGGATGGAATGTTGACAGATGGAATTTAATCCTGACAATGTGGCGATCATTTTGGGAAGTCATCTAGGAGTTGTACATATACAGTAAATGAAATGGCACAAAATAATGTTGATGAACTGAACGATATAGGGGTCCAAATCTATTGTTTGCTGAAAATGGCAAAAACGGTCAATAGGATAGTGAAGAAGGCAAATGCTTGCTTTCATATTTTGGTGTACATAATATAAGAGTTGAGAGGTTTTATTGCAATTTTACAAACACTGGTCAGGCCACACTTGCTGCAATTTGTGCCATTCTCGTGGTCACACTTATGGACGAATGTAATTATCGCTGGAGAGAGTACTGGGGGGATTCACCAAGATGGTGCTTGGATTGGAGGACTGTTGTTATGGGGGGAGATCTCATAATCTTATACCTCTATCTGGTCACCTCCCAGCTCATTCACACCATGGAAAACAAGCTCTCCTCGTAACTAGTTGCCCCTGTGGTGAAGGGGGCGACGGGTAACCTGATAGACGGGTATAAAATTTGTGGGAGCCATGTATAGAATATATGTTCTAAAATATTTTTGTTTAAGCAGAGAATGGTTGATATCTGGGACACGCTGCCAGAAGAGGTGGTGGAATCGGATACAATTGATATGTTTCCGATGCATTTAGACAGACACTTGCATAAGAAAAACATTGAAGGGCAAATGGGATTGATAGACAGTGTTTTGGGACAAAGACCCAGCATTTATTTATTTGCCTCTGTACTCCACAATTTGAGATTTGTAATAGAAAAAAATCACAAGTGGACATTGTCAGATTTTAATAAAGGCCATTTTTATACATTTTGGTTTCACCATGTAGAAATTACAGCAGTGTTTACACATATTACATTTATACTTATACAATAGTCCACCCAGTTCAGGGCACCATAATGTTTGGGACATAGCAATGTAATGTAAATGAGAGTAGTCATGTTTAGTATTTTGTTGCATTTCCTTTGCATGCAATGACTGCTTGAAGTCTGCGATTCATGGACATCACCAGTTGCTGGGTGTCTTCTCTGGTGATGCTCTGCCAGGCCTGTATTGCAGACTTCTTTAGCTTATGCTCGTTTAGGGGGCTAGTCCCCTTCAGTTTTCTCTCCAGCATATAAAGGTCATGCTCAATTGGGTTCAGATCAGGTGATTGACTTGGCCACTCAAGAATTTACCCCATTTTTTAGCTTTGGAAAAACTCCTTTGTTGCTTTAGCAGCATATTTGTGATCATTGCCTTGCTGTAGAATGAACCACCGGCCAATGAGTTTTAAACTTGAGCAGATAGGATGTGTTTATACACTTCAGAATTCGTTATGCTACTACCACAGCCTGGCCATCTATTTTTGCGGCTAACCAGTGGTTTACATCTTGCAGTGTAGCCTCTGTTTTTCTGTTCATGAAGTCTTCTGCGGACAGTGGTCATTGACAAATCCACACCTGACTCCTGAAGAGTGTTTCTGGTCTGTCAGACAGGTGTTTGGGGATTTTTCTTTATTATAGAGAATTATTCTGTCTTTAGCTGTGGAGGTTTTCCTTGGCCTGCCAGTCCCTTTGCCATTAGTAAGCTCACCAGTGCTCTCTTTCTTCTTAATGATGTTCCAAGCAGTTGATTTTGGTAAGCCTGAGGCTTGGCGGATGTCTCTAACAGTTTCATTCTTGTTTCTCAGTCTCATAATGGCTTCTTTGACTTTCATTGGCACAACTTTGGTCCTCGTGTTCATAAACAGCAATATTTTTTTCAAAGGTGATGGAGAGACTGGAGGTAAGACCAGGTGCTGAGAGCTCTCTTATACCTGCATGAAGGAGGCAATTAAACACACCTGGGCAATTACAAACACCTGTGAAACCATGCGTTCCAAACTTTATGGTTACCTGAAATGGGCGGAACTATGTATAAACACAGCTGTACATGGTGAAACCAAAATGTATAAAAATACCCTTTAATAAAATCTGACAATGTGCACTTTAACCACATGTGATTTTTTTTTTTTCTCTATACAAATCTCAAATAGTGGAGTACAGAGGCGAATACATAAAGGATAGGTCTTTGTCCCAAACATTATGGAGGGCACTGTAAGCTGACAAAAAATATGGTAATAATGTGATGGGCGTCATTGCCCATTTTCTGTGCTGTACACTCAATAACTCTTGAGGGTTCAATGATTGCAAGGTTTCAAGTCATTGTGATGGTACTCCAAAATGACCTTTAATTGACCTTGGTGGTTGCCAAAAGCAGCACTTATGACTGCAGCTACAGATTCTGAACAATACTGGAGTCCAGTAGGAAGGTCCAACTGTGTCATACCTAGCACCTAGAGATATGTTTATTATTTGCATGTGTAATATTTGGCTTGGGAGATTATTCAGATAAATATCTGACTATTGTCATGGCTTTAGCAGTGGTCTTCTCTTGCCATGAAGTCAGACGTGCAACCCTTTGCTGACTATTCCACATCAGCATTTACATTTTCTCCTCTAATTAAGTAACCTGTGCCAGTTGACACCAGAATTGGGATGATTTCCATGTATGGTCTAACTAAATGATAACTGACATTTGAACCATGCAAGTACTAGGTATTGATTTTCTAAAATGAGACACAGTCCAAATCATGTTTGACCTTCAACAGCAGTTTTGCAACTAACTAATAATATCTTGCATGTTATCATTGGTCAGTATCTCACCTCAGAGCCACGTCAACCAGGTACTGGAGGAATAGAGTGGACCATGTTCCCTGTTGCTTCCTTTGCTCTTAAAACCTTCTGCTCCCATCCTGCCCCTTGAGATGTTCCACCATTGAATCGTATAATGGATAATCTGTACCTCCATACTAACCTGCATCTGTAGAATTTATTGTATGTCTCCAGTTGCCCTGAGAAGGTGGTGGGTTCTTCATTGCCGTCTTGTTACTCCTTATGTGCAGGAAGGAACTGCAGATGCTGGTTTACACTGAAGATAGACACAAAAATGCTTAGTGGGACAGACCGCATCTTTGAATAGAAAGAAAGGGTGACGTTTAGGGTCGAGAACCTTCTTCAGACTGAGAATCTGGGGAGAGGGAGACGCGTTGAAATGGAAGGGTAAGGTATGAAATCGAGACATCAAAGGGGATGGAAATCAAGGGAAATGTACAATAGATCATTGAACGCTTTGTTGTCAACTACCCCTGGCTAACAAACAGTGGCGAACTGGCCAGGGTGTCAGCTTGCCCGATGGCAAGTGGGCCCCCTTTATCAAGTGGACCCCTGATGAAGTGGGCCCCCTTTGTCTCCTGGCAACCATTTTTAGACCCAGTCCGCCACTGCTAACAAAGGTAACAATTTAATCAGGGAGGACAGTTATACGTCGGAAAACTAAGGTGGGGAGGGGTGGAGAGAGATGGAAAGCAAGAGTTACTTGAAGTTAGAAAAGTCTATATTCACAGCGCTGGGTTGAAAGCTGCCCAAATGAAATTTGCGCTGGGCCTCACTCTGACAGTGGAGGAGGCCCTGGACAGAAAGGTCAGTATGGGAATGGGAGGGGGGAGATAAAATGTTTAGCAACCGGGAGATCAGGTAGCAGACTGAGGGGAGGTGTTCAGCGAAACTATAGCAGTTTGATGCAACTGATTAGCTTGTGATGTTTCTTCAGTTTCTTCAGCGGTAGTTCAACAAATTTACACTGGAATCTCACTGTTTCACCAACATCCACCCCTGCCTCATCCTGTGGAATTTATGAGAAGTGTATCATCAAAATTTTAGGAGAAGTATAAAACTAATTAGTAATCCTGTAGTCCTGGAAAACATGATAATTATAATAAGACAACAGTTACATTCATTTTATGTTGGTTCAAAACATCTTTCAGGAAACTGCATTAATTGACTGCAACTTGTATATCTCTAAAACCAATTAATTTGCTCAGGAGTTACATTTGATATTAGACAAAACAATTGATGTAAAAAAAAAAATTGGCTACGGTAAGTTGGTGCGTATGAATTTTAGAATACCTGAAATATCATATAATTTTATGTACGATGCACTATCTTCGAGTTAAGGTGTATACTTTCATTTCCCTGTATCATTCTAAGTAAACCAACCATAAGACATTCACCTCCATTGTTTGGTTGATAAAATCTGCTGACAAGAAGTTTCATTAGTTTCAGGTGCAAATGTAGAAGCATTCAGTACTTTGAAAATTGCCTTTGTGCCTGTTTTTGTGTTGTTTTGGAAAAGTCAGAACATTCCAGCGAATAAAGCAATATTCTGTTATTAAACAGTGTAGTTAGTTTTGGTTTGGCTCAGCAGTAAGCCAGCACAGATGTTTTAAACCAAATCGTTGTTTTCTGCTTACAAATAAGGCAGGCACGTGCCGTCAGGGTAGGCGAGGTAGGCACTGCCTACCCTGCCTAAAATTAAAAAATAATAATTATTATTAAATATAAATAGTAAAGGCACGGGAGAATTTTGCCTACTTAAGAGATCGATCTCTTAGGTAGGCATAATTCTCCGTGCCTTTCATGCGCAGTACATGTAGTACGAGAAGGTCTGTGCAGCCCGCGTGCCATTGATGCTGCTTCAAGCCGTCATTTTCAAGGGGAGCTGAAATTCTGCCTTTGCAGCGTGGTCTGCGTACTGCGCATGCGCAAGTTTCTTGGTGGGTTTTTCAAACATGGATTGTCATTATCTTAAGAAACAAAGAGAAAATAATGGAGTTTGTGTACAAATAATGTGGATGTAGATTTCTTTGAGCTATATGTTTTTAGATACCGTATTTCCCGGCAATGAAGAAGCTATTGTTTACCCAAAAATATGGCATGAAAATGTACTTGCATCTCAGAAGCCGAAGGTTAGGTTGTTGGCCAAGAAAGATAGACTTGGCTATCCCTCAGTACAGCAACATCAAGAACGATGTTGCTGTACTGAAGTATAACCAAGTCTATCCCTCATTGCTAGCAGCTGATGGGAAGCAGATGTAAAACGACAGTGCCGCTGGGGGGGGGGAGAGTGCCTTTCACAGCGTGTGGGGGGGGGGGGGCCAGGGGTAAAGTTGCAGGTAGGCAGGAGCGTTGAGAAGGAGGGGCAGGAGCGTTGAGAAGGAGGGGGTCGGGGATCATGCCAGCAACCAGCTCGAGCGGGTCAGCGGGCAATGGATAACAGGACAGCAGGCGGTGGAGCTTACTCCATGTGTCAGTGCGAGTAAGCTAAATTGGTCCCTTGTTCACGCTGACACAGGAGTAAGCTCCACCGCCCGCTGTAATGTTATCCATCCCCCGCTGACCCGCTCCGCTCTATGATCTTTGCTCTTGAGCTGGTCCCATCACTGTTCAGATGGAGAGCACTGCCAGAGGTGAGCGAAACGGCAGAAGGCACTGAGGTCCCGGCAGCCGCTCGCAGCCACCCGAGCTACTTCTCTCCCCGGCCACAATGCAGTGGCTCCGTGCTCGGAGCGCCGCGGCAGCGGTGAATGAGTAAGTTACTGGCATGATCCCCGGGGATAAGCTGTAAACAAGGCTATCTGAACTATGAGCGAATGCGAGCAGTTCGAGAGTGAGGATACAGACAAATTAATGCAAGAGTTAGGAAATGTGGAGCTGGAAGATGTACATGGTAGGTCAGGCTGGGCATGTACTCCACTCCCAGAGAAGGGAAAAGAGGGGTGACCCAATATCACAGAAAGAGGATTGATACAGACATAAATCAAATTATCTGCAGTTATAGAATTCAATATTGAATGCAGCAACATTGAGGATGCAGCATGTCCAAGCAGAAAATGAAATGTTGTTCCTCTAGTTGGCATTGAACTTCATTGTAACAGTACAGGAGACCCCAGACTGATAGGACAGAGTAGAATGGGATGGAAAATTAAAATAGAAAGCAGCAGGGAGCCCTGGGGTGTCCCTGTGAACTGAAAGCAGGTACTCTACAAGGCGATCATTCAATCAGTTTGGTTTCTCCAATGTAAGAGAAGACACCAATGTGAACATGAATGCAGTGCACTAACTTGGAAGAAATGGAAATGAATTGCTGCTTAACCTAGGGAGACTTTTTAGGGTTTCTGGATGATTTGGATTGTCAGGAGTCTGATCTTGCACTTTAGTCTGATTAGTGAATGATGTTTGGAGCAGACCCATTTCCCGTTCCCTGTTGTTGCATTGTTGCCAACTAAAAATTCCAGCTCATTGACTATGGGCCAAAGAATTTCAAAGCAAATCCATCTGCTGCAGTTGAAAACGTTCTCACAAATTCCCACATAGTGTATTTCAGATACAAAGCCTACTCTGCCATCTCTTCATCTGTGTTATGCAGATACAATGTTTATTTAAAGATTTTTAATGGTTTTAAGACCACTTAATAATTTAGCTAATGTCAAAGCATAAAATCGTAACCATGTAAAGCATTAAATAAAATACCATCTTCATGACAAAAATCACCAATCAATAAATTAAAGCTTAATCTTGTGTGTTAACCCCTGCTATTTATAGACTGTATGAACACATTTTTGAGGGTTTGTGGTACTGGCATTGAAGTGACTTTGCCTGGAATAAATCATGATCATAATGAATAGTGAAACTGGCTTGACTGGCCAGGGGACCTAAATCTGCACCTATTTTCTTGTGTAATATTATTAGAATGTTGGTTTGAACATTGTTTTGGCTGACAAAACATTGGCACTTTTTTAATTGTGTTCAAGTATCTTAGACTAACAGCAGCTTCCCTTTCTACATGAAATGATACTACACATTTGATTTAAATACTGCATGGAAACAAGCCCTTTGGCCCACTAAGTCCACGTCAATCATTGATCGCCCATTCATACTAGTTATCCCACTTTTACATCCACTTCCTACACACTAGGGGCAATTTGCTGACTTCAATTAACCTCCAAACCTGCACGTCTTTGGGACGTGGGAGGAAACCCATATGGTCACAAGGAGTGTGCAGGAAGGAACTGCAGATGCTGGTTTAAACCGAAGACAGACACAAAATGCTGGAGTAACTCAGTGGGACAGGCAGCTTCTCTGGAGAGAAGGAATGGGTGACGTTTCAGGTCGAGACCTTTCTTCAGACATTCTCGAGGAGAATGTGCAAACTCCACACAGACAGCATAGAACCTGGGTATCTGGCAGCGTGAGGGGTTGACTGTACCAGCTGTGCCACTCTGCATTAAAAGTAATAACATTTATAAAACTTTGAGAACTAGGAAACCATTCAGCCTGCTGTCACCATGCAGGTTGACAGAATCATCCACCTTTATCCCATCTTCCAGCAATAGATACGTAACCCTGTGGGTCATGGCTCTCCAGGCACACTTCCTCTTACTTTATAAATGAGGTGAGAAGTTTGGTCTCGGCAATGTTTTTTGGACGGTGAATTTCATGCCTCTACCACCCTCGCGGAAATTTTTTTTTCTCTTTCCTCATTCTCTCAATTCTTCTTTGAATTAGCTCAGATCTGACCCCAATCTGATTTTCGACCCCTCTAAGGAAAACGTGTCCTTCCATTTATTCGATCGAGGCTCGGCCATCATTTGGATCTTTGTCCCAAACATTTTGGAGGGCACTGTATATGCCTCTATTAAATTTCGTCTCGGCCTATGGTGTTCAAAAGGAGATAACCCTAACAAATCCAATTCATAGAAACTATTTCTCAGTTTGGATGAAATCTTGGGAAATATCCGCAGTGAAAACTTCACCACAATATGGTGGCCAGATCTGCATGGTTTATTAAACAAACATTTCAGAGAATGTAATAAACATTTTTGCAAAGGCAAATGATCTTCTTGCTAAGTCCTTGTAATACAAATGCACAGTTTTTGCCTTTCTGTTACAGCATCCAATAGACAATAGGTGCAGCAGTAGGCCATTCGGCCCTTCGAGCCAGCACCACCATTCAATGTGATCATGGCTGATCATACCCAATCAGTACCCCGTTCATGCCTTCTCCCCATATCCCCTGACTCTGCTATCATTCAGAGCCCTATCTAGCTCTCTCTTGAAAGTATCCAGGGAACTGGCCTCCACCGCCCTCTGAGGCAGAGAATTCCATAGACTCACAACTCTCTGTGAGAAAAAGTATTTCCTCAACTCTGTTCTAAATGGCTTACCCCTTATTCTTAAACTATGGCCCCTGGTTCTGGACTCTCCCAACATCGGGAACATGTTTCCTGCCTCTAGCGTGTCCAAACCCTTAATAATCTTATGTTTCAATAAGATCCCCTCTCCTTCTTGTGCTTCTTTGTTGTGTTTGTTGAGGGCAGGTTGTATGGCTTGTTTATAGACCAGAGGCTCACGGAATTGGTACGATAATTGTTGCTTCCCTTTCCAGTCCCATCTGGCACCTGTTTTGTGGAGATTTGATGGAATGTGACAATTTAGGTTTCTGGGCTTTAGGTTTTTTTTTAAAAAGTGAGTTAATTTGGAATAACTGATAAATAATGACAATGCAAGCACCAGTATCTGAGCATAGAAGCATCAGCCAAGCCCAGTCGGCCTGGCGCACCGCTGCAGACCAGGGCATTGCTCGCCGCGGACCAAACATCGAGCACCCATCGCCCTAGAGAACTCCGAACCCGACCCCTATCCGCCAGCGTCGACAGGACCCGTGCCGCCGTGAGCGAGGAGGGCTGCCATGAGCGAGGTGAACCATTGAGAGCGTGAAGGGGGACTGAGTGAGGCAGGCCATCAAGAGCTACCCGGCGGAGGGCCGCCGAGAACAAAGGGGGGACCTGACCGGGAGGGCATCTGCGACCACGTGTGGCAGCAGGCCTTGTTCACCGCTGCAAGCTGAAGATAACACTGTTCAATTAATTTTTTGTAACATTGTCAGAGCCAGAAAGGTGGAAACTCTTGTGTACTGGCTAGATGAGGACTCCTGCACAATTGTACCGGGTTGCATGCAAAACAAAGCATTTCACTG
Source organism: Leucoraja erinaceus (assembly GCF_028641065.1). Taxonomy (NCBI): domain Eukaryota; kingdom Metazoa; phylum Chordata; class Chondrichthyes; order Rajiformes; family Rajidae; genus Leucoraja; species Leucoraja erinaceus. The sequence continues at coordinate 125,463,435 of NC_073378.1, read as the reverse complement.
TACCCAGGTACATGTGACAATAAAGTATAATTGAATCATTGTATCGTTGATTGCATAAAATTACAGCTGCAGACACAAGGTGATCAGGATGGTAACTGCTGGTACACAAAAAAGCTGGAGAAACTCAGCGGGTGCAGCAGCATCTATGGAGCGAAGGAAATAGGCAACGTTTCGGGCCGAAACCCTTCTTCGGAACTGCTGGTAACTGCTGGTAACTGCTGGTGCTGTCCACGTACCCTAAGCCCGTACTCCTAAGACCAGGAGCTCATAGCTGCTACTCGTAGTGTAGCTGACATGTTGAAGAAGAACTTCCAGGAAGAGGACTGCTCCAACTTTGCAGTTTCCAAGCAAGCTACATGATTCACCTTGAAAAATTAAAAATAAAATCTCATTGGGGGGAAAAAAACCCAAAATTCTTCATGGCTTGATGAGGGAGATGTAGAGTTGATGTTTCCATTGGCAGCTGAGTCTGAAATGAGAAGTGTAGGACCAACCAAAAGCTGACGGTGAAGCCAAAGATAGCGGTCTACGACGCCTGTGTCAACTGCACAGTGCTCTACGGCAGTGAGACATGGACTACATATGCCAGACAGGAGAGAAGACTCAACACCTTCCACCTTGGAAGCATCCGCCGTATCCTGGGCATATCCTGGCAAGACAAAGTGTCCAACGCCAAGATCCTGTCTCGCACTGGCCTTCCCAGTGTGTACACTCTACTCGGGCAGTGCAGGCTGAGGTGGTTGGGCCATGTCCACCGCATGGAGGATGGCCGTATTCCAAAATACATCATCTATGGAGAGCTGACGAATGGGAGGAGAACCATCGATTGCCCCCAGTTACATTACAAGGATGTCTGCAAGAGAGATATGAAGGCATTCGACATCGATGTGTAGCCCTGGGAGAGCCTTGCAGCCGACCGCACGAGGTGGAGAGGCACCCTGAACCAACATCTCAAAAGGGGGGAAGAGAAACTGATGAACCCAGCGGCAGACAAGCGGGCGCGCAGAAAGGAGCGCAGCACCTTCAACAGACCAGAGACCACACACAAATGTGACCTTTGCGAGAGAGACTGTCACTCCCGCATTGGTCTCTCCAGCCACAAGCTACACTGCTCTAGCCGAGGTTTGGAGCAAGCAGCCAACAACTAGGATGCATCACCCATGGTCAGTCATGACCGAGGGGGGGGCCTACTACTACATACTACTACCTAGCCTCAAAATTAGGAATCTGCCAAATCGGAGGAGATGAGATAACCAAATGCACCTCAGGAGAGGGGTGGATCTTTGGAATTTTCTAGTCAAAACGTCTGAAAGTTTTCTCAATGATTATCTTCAAGGCAGAAAATTGAAATGTTTTTTCAATAATATGGAAATTTAGAGACAAGTGATTACTGCAGAAAAGTGCTACAGAGGCAAAAGATCGTGGACATTGAATGGCGGAAGAGACATGATGGGTTGAATGGCCTACTCCAAGATTCAATTTCAGATTCAATTTTAATTGTCATTGTCAGTGTACAGTACAGAGACAACGAAATGCATTTAGCATCTCCCTTGAAGAGCGACATAGCAAACGATTTGAATTTAAAAAAAAAAAAAAAAAAAAAAAAAATATTGCAAAGATATTGCAGCGAATTGTGGACACAGTCCAGACCATTACACAAACCAATCTCCCTTCCGTTAAGAAAACTCCATTTATACCTATCGCTGCCTCGGCAAGGCCAGCAGCATAATCAAGGATGAGTTGCACCCTGGCCATTCTCTCTTCCATCGGGCATAAAGTAAAGAATTATGAAAACACACACCTCCAGATTCAGAGACAATTTCTTCCCTTCTGGGCAACTGATCCGTCCTGCTGCAGCCAGAGAGCAGTGTTGAACTACTATTGGACTTTACAGGCTTTACCTTGCATTGGTCATTATTCCTTTATCATGTGTCTGTACACTGGCTCGATTGTAATTATGTATTGTCTTTCTGTTGGCTGGTTAGCATGCAACAAAAGCTTTTCACTGTACCTCAGTACATGTGACAATAAACTACAGTATGCAAAAACACATAAAATACGAGCAGGAGTAGGCAACTGTTGACCATGAACCTGCCCTGCCATTTAGTATAACCTTGGCTACTGTCCTCAACTACTTTTTACATGATTTCCATAACCCTCAATTCCTCGATGTTTCAAATATTTACATATTATGGCCTTAAAATGAAAAGAGAAGTTGTTCTTGGAAAAAATGTATTCATAAGATCATAAAATGCAAAAAGGTCAGATTTCAGAAAACTTAAAAAATTATTGTACTTTGTGGAGTGTAAGGGACCAGCCTGAATAAAGGATAAAATAAAACTCGAAAGTACTAGAGTAACTCAGTGGGTCAGGCAGCATCTCTCGAGTAAATGGATAGGCGGGAAATATGTTCCCGATGTTGGGGGGGGGAGTCCAGAACCAGGGGCCATAGTTTAAGAATAAGGGGTAGGCCATTTACAACGGAGATGAGGAAAACCTTTTTTACCCAGAGAATTGTGAATCTGGAATTCTCCGCCTCAGAAGGCAGCAGAGGCCAATTCTCTGGATGCTTTCAAGACAGTTAGATGGAGCTCTTGAAGATAGAGGAGTCGGGGGATTTGGTGAGAAGGCAGGAACGGGGTACTGAATGTGGATGATCAGCCATGATCACAGTGAATGGCGGTGCTGGCTCGAATAGCCGAATGGTCTACTCCTGCACCAATTGTCCATTCTGGTTGGTATTAGCAGTTATTATGGTAGTGTTTTGTTTAATGAGTTTTGTTTTGCAAATGGAAGTACTTTTGTTTTGCAAATGGAAGTACTTCTGGGATTCCGAGTGGAGCCTCATAGGTTTGGGAGCTGCATATCTGTGTCTGAGCACTGTGCGTCAGGGTTTGTGCGAATGAAGCTTAAGATTGCTTAAAGTGGTGCCATGCAAGAAGCTTGTTTTATCCTGAATAGCATCAATCTCCCTGTGTATTGATGGACCTGTACTTGTCCAGACGAGTCCAGATGATACTCACACTCCTGACTTAAGCCTTGTGGGTGATAAGGCGCTGGCATGCAAGGAGGTAAATCATTCACCACAGATACCAGAATCTGAATCACTCTTGTAGGTATAGTATTTGCGTGTGTAGGCCTAGTTGATTTCCTGGTCAAGGCATCAACTCATGGTTGGGAACATTACTGAATATCAAGGGGGAAAAAAATGTATATGTGCGAACTTGTTTATCAAATCATGTTGTATGTTGCTGTATTTCTGCAAATTAGTCATAGATTAATTTTCACTGTTTAGAACCATTTTTTATTATTTTACTCTTCATTTGATTGATTCGTAGCCAATGAAAATGCAGAAATTAGCCTGACACAGGTAAAAGGCTGTGGGCTCTGTTCCAGCAGAACTACTGGCCGAAGGACCTTACTGAAGTACTTAATTTCAGGCTGGTTTTATTGTTTACTGTTCCAACTTTTACCAAGATGGTAGCGATTGAAGGAACTGCAGGTGCTGGTTAAAACCGAGCCCTGAAACATCACCCATTCCTTCTCTCCAGAGATGCTGTCTGACCCACTGGGTTAATCCAGGTTTTTGTGTCTATCATTCATGGTAGTGATTGACTTGGCTCAGGTCACTAATCAGGTCATTGTTTTCTTTTGAACATCAAGCAAGTGGGATCATACAAGTGCAGAGGTAGATTGGGCATAAAACTACAGATGGATTCATTAAGGCAGAAGAAAAGGCTTGCAGATCAATGGAAACCGTGCAAGTTAACTGAGGTAGTGATATCAAAGAACTGGCACAACTCATTAACGGAGAAATGGGAAATTATGTGCAACATGTAAAGGTGAAAAGGATAAAACATTTTAATATGTGAGATCAATTGGAGCTAGATTTTTGTAGCAGATTAAGGTGGAGATTAAATAGAAGGATTTTAAAGAAAATAAGAAAGAAAGAAATTGGAATGGGTCAAGGAAAGTGTTTTGGAAATACCCAAACTGATGTTCAATAGGGAAATGAATGTTAACATTGGCTCTGATGTAGAACTCCCAAGTGATTTAAGCCTTTCCAAAGATGTGCAGATGTGTGGGAGTGCTGCCCCACTGGAGGTGTTTACTTTCAGTTGTGAAACATAGAAACATAGAAAATAGGTGCAGGAGTAGGCCCTTCGAGCCTGCACCGCCATTCAATATGATCATGGCTGATCATCCAACTCGGTATCCTGTACCTGCCTTCTCTCCATACCCCCTAATCCCTTTAGCCACAAGGGCCACATCTAACTCTCTCTTAAATATAGCCAATGAACTGGCCTCAACTACCTTCTGTGGCAGAGAATTCCAGAGATTCACCACTCTCTGTGTGAAAAATGTTTTTCTCATCTCAGTCCTAAAAGATTTTGCCCTTATCCTTTAACTGTGACCCCTTGTTCTGGACTTCCCCAACGTCGGGAACAATCTTCCTGCATCTAGCCTGTCCAACCCCTTAAGAGTTTTGTAAGTTTCTATAAGACCCCCCCCTCAATCTTCCAAATTCTAGCGAGTACAAGCCGAGTCTATCCAGTCGTTCTTCATATAAAAGTCCTGCCATCCCAGGAATCGGTCTGGTGAACCTTCTCTGTACTCCCTCTATGGCAAGAATGTCTTTCCTCGGATTAGGAGACCAAAACTGTACGCAATACTCCAGCTGTGGTCTCACCAAGACCCTGTACAACTGCAGCAGAACCTCCCTGCTCCTATACTCAAATCCATTTGCTATGAATGCTAACATACCATTCGCTTTCTTCACTACCTGCTGCACCTGCATGCCTACTTTCAATGACTGGTGTACCATGACACTTTTCTGTTTTTGCCACCAAAGTGGATAACCTCACATTTATCCACATTATACTGCATCTGCCATGCATTTTCCCACTCACTCAGCCTATCCAAGTCACCTTGCAGCCTCCTAGCATCCTCGTCACAGCTCCTCACTCTGTCCCAGCTTCGTGTCATCCGCAAACTTGGAGATGTTGCATACAATTCCCTCGTCCAAACCATTAATATATATTGTGCTGCTATCCCACCTTTAATAACTAATTCTAGCAGTTTCCCCACTATCGACGGTAGACTAACTGGTCTGTAATTCCCCGTTTTCTCTCGCCCTCCCTTTTTAAAAAGTGGGGTTACATTAGCTACACTCCAATCCTTAGGAACTACTCCAGAATCTAAAGAGTTTTGAAAAATTATCACTAATGCATCCACTATTTCTGGGGCTACTTCCGTAAGTACTCTGGGATGCAGCCTATCTGGCCCTGGGGATTTATCGGCCTTTAATCCATTCAATTTACCTAACACCACTTCCCGGCTAACCTCGATTTCACTCAGTTCCTCCATCTCATTTGACCCCCTGTCTCCTGCTATTTCCAGCAGATTATTTAGGTCTTCCTTAGTGAGGACAGAACTAAAGTAGTTATTCAATTGGTCTGCCATGTCCTTGTTCCCCATGATCAATTCACCTGTTTCTGACTGCAAGGGACCTACATTTGTTTTAACTAATCTTTTTTTCTTCACATATCTATAAAAACGTTTGCAGTCAGTTTTTATGTTCCCTGCCAATTTTCTTTCATAATTTATTTTCTCTTTCCTAATTAAGCCCTTTGTCCTCTGCTGGACTCTAAATTTCTCCCAGTCCTCTGGTAGGCTGCTTTTTCTGGCTAATTTGTATGCTTCATCTTTTGTTTTGATACTATCCCTGATTTCCCTTGTTATCCACGGATGCACTACCTTCCCTGATTTATTTTTTTTGCCAAACTGGGATGAACAATTGTTGTAGTTCATCCATGCAGTCTTTAAATGATTTACACTGCATATCCACCGTCAACACTTTAAGAATCAATTGCCAGTCTATCTTGGCCAGTTCACGTCTCATACCCTCAAAGTTACCTTTCTTTAAGTTCAGAACCTTTGTTTCTGAATTAATGATGTCACTCTGCATCCTAATGAAGCACTCAACCATATTATGGTCACTCTTGCCCAAGGGGCCACTTACAACAAGACTGCTAACTAACCCTTCCTCATTACTCAATACCCAGTCTAGAACAGCCTGCTCTCTCTCCAAGTAAAGGCCTTCCTTTCTATTGCATTAATCTCCTCTCTAACCAGCAACGCTACCCCACCTCCTTTTCCTTTCTGTCTATTCTGAATATTGAATATCCCTGGATGTTCAGCTCTCAGCCTTGGTCACCCTGGAGCCATGTCTCCGTGATCCCAACTATATCATAGTCATTAATAACTATCTGCACATTCAACTCATCCACCTTATTACGAATGCTCCTTGCATTAAGATACAAATCCTTCAGCCTTGTTTTTACAACACCCTTACCCCTTATACAATTATGTTGAAAAGTGGCCCTTTTTGATTTTTGCCCGGGTTTTGTCTGCCTGCCACTTTTACTTTTCACCTTGCTACCTATTGCTTCTACCCTCATTTTACAGCCCTCTGTCTCTGCTCAAACATTTAAGAAACCCACCACCTCTTATTCTCTGTTTATTATCTTTTTCTTCTTTCTCCCCTACATGTTGGGTCTGAGAGCTTCTGAAGTTAACTGGAAGTTAAGCAGGCCTGTGAATGATTCAGCAAAAAGGGAATATTTTGCGCATAACTACTGGTCATCAACTCTGGTATTCAATTTTATAGAAGAAGCTGTAGATACCAGCTTATAAAAGAGGACACAAAGTGCTGGAGTAACTCAGTGGATCAGGCAGCATCTCTGGAGAGTATGGATAGGTAATGTTTCAGGTCAGGACCCTTCGTCAGAAGGAAGGCTGAAGAAGAGTCTCAACCCCAAAACGACACCTCTCCATGTTCTCCAGAGATGTCTTCTGACCCACTGAGTTGCTCCAGCACTTTGTGTTTTTTTAATTTAAATTTCTCCTGGCTTTGAGTTGTTGTTTCTGGGAGAGAGATCTCTCTGGTTTTCTTTAAAGGGTTTTCTGTTAAATCTTGTTTAGTGTTCTCTGATATATTGGTCAACCTAACTAACTCTAATAATCTCTCAAAAGTAGAGAAAAGTTATTGCAATGTTGTAAATCACAGCAAATAATTGTTTTTTCAAAATACCTTGTTGACTCCAATGAACTTGGCTCATCGTGAGATCAGTGAGATGCTGTGTGCACTTGTGTTTCTTTAACGAGATTTCATGGCACATGGAAAAGGAAAATCATGAAAATGGATGATCTTGTTAGTTATAGAGTCATACAGTGTGGAACTTGACCACACCAACCAACTTGTCCCATCTATTTTAGTCCAACCTGCCTGTGCTTGGCGCATATCCCTCCAAGCCTATCTTATCCACGACTTGACTTGACTTGACTTATCCATGCACCTGTCCAAATATTTCTTAAACGTTGCAATACTACCTCCTCCACCAGCTCGTTCCAAACACCCGCCATCCTCTGTGAAAACGTTGCCCCTCAGATTCCTACTAAATCTTTCCCTCCTCACCTTAAACCTATGTCCTCTGGTTCTTGATTCCCCTACTCTGCGCAAGAAACTGTCTACCCGATCTATTTCAAGTTCGTGAGTTTATTGTCATGTGTCCCTGTATAGGACAATGAAATTCTTGCTTTGCTTCAGCACACAGAACATAGTAGGCATTTACTACAAAACAGATAAGTGTGTCCATAATATAAATATATACACACACGAATAAATAAACTGATAAAGTGCAAATAACAGATAATGGGTTATTAATAATCAGAGTTTTGTCCGAGCCAGGTTTAATAGCCTGATGGCTGTGGGGAAGTAGCTATTCCTGAACCTGGTTGTTGCAGTCATCAGGCTCCTGTACCTTCTACCTGAAGGTAGCAGGGAGATGAGTATGTGGCCAGGATGGTGTGGGTCTTTGATGATACTGCCAGCCTTTTTGAGGCAGCGACTGCGATAAATCCCCTCGATGGAAGGAAGGTCAGAGCCGATAATGGACTGGGCAGTGTTTACTACTTTTTGTAGTCTTTTCCTCTCCAGGACGCTCAAATTGCCGAACCAAGCCACGATGCAACCGGTCAGCATGCTCTCTACTGTGCAGTTGTACTCTCTACTATGCAACCTGTAGAAGTTAGAGAGAGTCTTCCTTGACAAACCGACTCTCCGTAATCTTCTCAGGAAGTAGAGGCGCTGATGAGCTTTCTTGATAATTGCATTAGTGTTTTCGGACCAGGAAAGATCTTCAGAGATGTGCACGCCAAGGAATTTGAAGCTCTTGACCCTTTCAACCATCGACCCGTTGATATAAATGGGGCTGTAGGTCCCCCTCCTACTCCTTCCAAAGTCCACAATCAGTTCCTTGGTTTTGCTGGTGTTGAGGGCCAGGTTATTGCACTGGCACCTTATGGACAGTGCTCGATCTCTCTTCTATACTCTGACTCATCCCCATCAGTAATACGCCCCACAACAGTGGTGTCGTCAGCGAACTTGATGATGGAGTTCGCACTATGACCAACTACGCAGTCATGAGTATAGAGTGAGTACAGCAGGGGGTTGAGCACGCAGCCTTGAGGTGCTCCAGTGCTGATTGTTATCGAGGCTGACACATTTCCACCAATACGAACAGACTGTGGTCTGTGAATGAGGAAGTCGAGGATCCAATTGCAGAGGGATGCGCAGAGACCCAGTTCTGCGAGTTTGGTAACCAGCTTGGAGGGGATGATTGTGTTAAATTCTCATGATTTTCTCTCATGATTTCTCTCATGATTTTGTACACCTTTATAAAATTACCCCGCATCCTGCTGTGCTCCAAGGAATAGAGTCCTATCCTGTTTAACCTCCCCCTATAGCTCAGGGCCTCCAGTCCTGGCGACATCCGTGTAAAATTTCTCTGCACACTTTCCAGCTTGATAAATTCCTGCTATAACATGGTGCCCAGAACTAAACACAATACTCCAAATGCTGCCTCACCAACGTCTGTTATAATTGCAACATAACCTTGCAACTTCTATACTCAACCATTATAGTTCAGAACTAGATTTCTGCGAATAATTTATTAGCATAATGTTTGTAACTGGATGAGCAATTTGAATTTCAGAATCCCATCACTGAATATAAAAGAAGAAACATTGTCCATGGATACAGTCTAGTTAGTTAAAGTGGGCCGTGAAAGGATTTAGAAGTAGTTTAGAATGGTTTGTAATGGGTAGGGTTTAATAATGTGAATTTAACAGCGTTAAAAATGTATGTGATGCGAATGATAACATGGAAAAAAACGCGTCAATGAATTGAAAAGAAGGAAGATCAGGAGGCCAAATAGCATATCGATCTTTACCATTCAACAAGGAAAATAGTGCTTTCATGTGCTTGAAGAATATAAAATAGTAGTTAAACAGGTAGAATTGCTTATGGACAAGGACATTTTGTAGTTTAAAAAGATTGAAGTGGACAATAAAAATCTGAGTTTATTTTAATAATCGGTGAAAGTAATACTGTAGGAGTACAAAGAATAACTTGGAAAAAGCATCGTTTTTCGAAAGTAAGTGAAGAGCATGAACTAAATGGGCTACAATGTGCAGTAGAATGCGTATGATTCTTTGAGTAACTATCTTTTGTGTGGTAGTTTAGATTCCTGAACAAAATATAGAAAATATTTCATAATTTTGTTTTTGTTTGTTTGTTTGTTTTCTTGAATTTTTATTGGAAATAATAGTTAAACAAATTGAATCCCAATGGAGTATCTTTTAGATCCAATCGTGGCAATGCTCATCACTTAAGGGCCTGTCCCACATGGGCGACATTTTAGGCGATAACCTGAAAAGAGCTTGTGGTCGGGCGCGGTGTCTCCCTGCCGCCCCAGGATTTTGGAATGTTCAAAATCCTCGCGCGACATCTGCGTGTCTTATGTCGTGCGGCCTTTTGCACAACGAGGTACGCGTGAAGCACGGTCATTGCCTATGTAAATTTATTGTGCGTCATTATGTGACAACGATGAGTCATGATTTATAGGGAAGCTGGGTAATCAAATGACGTCACGTGTCCCAGATGACGCAACCTGTCGTATATCTTGCTGTATCATGTCGCGGATGGACGTACATTCACGCCGCTCAACAGCTGTGACGTCACGGGCGCTGTTCTATGTTGTCGCATGCCATCCTATGGCGACGCATGGTGACGCGTGGAAATTGGTGACGCGGAGTGTCGTACTACTTGACGGTTTTTAGGCGACATCGGGCGACTGACGCCAGTCGTCGTTCATAAAATCGCCAAGTGGGACAGGCCCTTCAGTAAGCAAATGAGTGACCAACAGATACTGTATATTAAAGTATATGCCAATGGACCAGACCCTTTGTAAATTGAGAAAAACAGATTCTCTTAACCACTAGTTTGTGATTAAACTAAGAAATTAATTTTCCTGAAATGTCCAATGATTATTTGAATCAACTTCTAAATATTTCTGGTGGGGTTTATATGAAATGAGTACCTATATGCATTGATATAGTACAGGGCTCGCATTTGAAGTATTTAGAAAAATAATTGTGTGGGTATGTGGAGATTTTTCTTTGATCTCTAATAGATGCTAAAATGTTCACTGCCCATTGTACTCATAGTTTGATTTTTAATATAAGAAATTAAATTTGGCCTTTGATTCATTGCATATTTAGTGTTAACGATAAAAAGACAACTTCCAGCCTGTTTCTAATCACCCAAAGAATCTGTGACATATTTTTGCACCATAAAAATTAATATCAGCAAATTTTAAAAAATGCAGGCATTTGGTAAATGAAAATAACCCTTATTAACCTTAGGTTGCATTGTGAATTTGTGCATGGGTGTTCAAACTTTAAAGATAAAATTATCAAGTCAGTCAAGTCAATTTTATTTCTATAGCACATTTAAAAACCACTCTCGTTGACCAAAGTGCTTTACATCAGTGCAGGTACTCTACAATCAACAACACATACATAAATACACACATACAGCACTCCCTCAGAGGACCTCAAGAAAGGCTTGTGAGTAGAAACAAGTTTTAAGTCTAGACTCAAAATAATTGATGGAGGGGGCAGTTCTGATGGGGTGAGGGATGCTGTTCCATAGTCTAGGTGCTACAACTGCAAAGGCGCGGTTGCCCCTGAGCTTATGTCTAGATCGTGGGATGGTCAGTAACCCCAAGTCGGCCGACCTGATGGACCTGGAGGTGGTATGGTGGGTTAGCAAATGTTTGATGTAGGTGGGGGCAAGCCCGTTAAGGGCTTTGTATACATAAAGGAGGATCTTGAAATTGATTCCAGTGGAGAGTGGCCAGAATCGGGGTGATTATAATTTTAACGGTGATTATGGCCAATTAACTTTTATTGTAAACGGACACCACATTTTGTGTTTCATAAAATGTGGTGTCATGGACATGGTTCATCAGTAACTTGATACTTCCATTTATAATTTAAAGACATTTCCCGTGATCTGATGACTTTAAACTTTGAGCTCTAGGGAGTTGCAGACTCTGAACTAGTTAATATTCCTCAAAATACATATTTGAAACATATTGCAATCTAATAAGTGAAGGAAAGGCAGTAATGTTAAGATTTTGCAATATTACATTGATTTTCATCATTTATTCGATTTCTCTGACAATTAAGCATCTCTACCAGATAACCTGAATGCCGTTTTAATAACCGTTTTGAACAGGCAAAAAAAGTTCCACGGCGATGAAATTCCCTGTCCCATCTTAATGACCACTACTCAGTAACTCTACCATCAACCAAAATGAAGTGCTTTGAACGATTGGCAATAGGCCTCATTTACACTAGTCTTCCAGACAATCTAACCCCCTGCATTTGTATATAGGAAAAAATAACCTACAAAGGATGCCATCTCTCTTTCATCACATTCAGTTCAAAATAATCTTGACAATAAGAACACCAATGTCAAGATGCTTTTTCTTGATTACAGCTCATCCTTCCACACCATATTGAATAAGCTCATCCCTAAGCTTCTGGACCTTGGCTTTAGGGCCTCCACCTACAACGGGCTTCTGGATTTCCTGACTGGCAGACCTCAGTTGGTTAGAATCTGTCACAATATTTCCTCCATTCTGACCCTCAGAGCTGTGTCCTCAGTCTCCTGCTCTACAACCAGTATACCCATGACTGTGTGTCTAAGTACAATACCCATGCATCTTTAAGCTCACCGATCGTTGTTGCTGAATCTACAATGATGGAACGAGTACAAAAAAGGGATTGAGAACATTGTGGCAGGACAATAATCGAGCCCTTAAGGGCCTGTCCCACTTGGCCGTCATTTGTGCGTCACGCTGGTGGCGAGCGAAGATTTTGTACATCACAAAATCCTGGGACACCACGCATCACTGCCTATGTCACCACGCACCATGCGCGTATCACGTGTGCGTCACGACGCGCGTCGTGATGCGTAAATGATGTGACATAAATTACGCGCAAATGACGGCCAAGTGGGATAGGCCCTTTACTGTTATCAGCAAGGCTAAAGAGTTGGTTGTTGACCTAAGGAAGTGAAGGGGTGAGCGCAACCCTGTCCTCACCAACAGAGCTACTTATGTTGATCATGCTGCTCGCAATGTTTAAAAGGCATTTAGAGAGGCACGTGGATAAGAAAGGTTTAGAACGACATGGCCATCTAGGATTTGCTCAGAGGGCACTTTAGTTGGCATGCACACAACTAGGAGACAGCATGAACTTGATGAACCATGTCCAGTGCTGCGATGAGTTTATTGAAGGGCATTAAAAAATGCAGGTTTATTTTTTGCCGCTGTTCCATGCTACAACATGTATCTACGTACAAGAACAATTCATATATGGAATCTGTTTTAGTTCATCTCGAGTCGTATATTGTCTTTAGTTTGCAAGTAAACATTCATAGCAGTACAAAGGAAAGAAGACATTTCTCATCATTTTGTGAATTTAAGTATAACAGAGTTTGTGCTATGCTTTAAAGAATTTGAATTTTATCCTTTTATCTTTCTTTTTTAAGTTGTGATTCTTTAAAAAAAAAAAAAAAATAATAATAAATCTACATCTAATAGAATTTGCATGTTTTGAGTACATTTACTGTTAGCATTTTGGACAAATTCATTATTTCTACAGGATATATTAGTGTAAATATCCTGAATTGTAATGCTTTTCTGTATATGAGAAGCTACTCGTTGGTTACGCTGTAAAAATGTTTTGCATGCCACAAAGTTCACAATGGGTGAATTTTAAAGCTTCTGTTCTATGCAAGAATTTATAACTTTACTCCAAAACCTGGTGACCTTCCTGTTCATTTGACACACATCTTGGTCATAAATCCATCCTGCTCCGTGACTTTATTTGCTTCCCATCCCTAACTGTCCTTGAACTCATAAGCTAATTTATGGTTGATCACATTGCTATAGTTAAATATAGGTCAGACTGTGTAACGACTGCAAACGTCCCTCCTAAAAAACATGAATGTTCTCGATGCCATTTTAATGACAGTCTGGTAACGTTATGGTGGTTGATCCAACATTAGCTTATTATTCTCAAATTCCTTTAACATTTTCGTTCTTTGGCAGGCAATCTTGGCATTTTTGTCCTATGAATTAAATAGTCATCTTGGCCATTTTGGAAAGAGATTGAGAGTCCATCTGTGTCATGGAAGATATTTTTTGGAGGGGGAAAAAATTAAGATATTTTGTCCAGATCCAAGTTGCCTGTGAATCAACTTATCACTACCCCATGGCATAACCATGTTGAAAGTTAACTGACATATTTATGTTGTTCGAATACTCTTCATTTGAAGTATATTAAGCTCAACGTTGCTTTAACTTGCAGGACCCTGGCGTGTAACCTCTTGTTGCACGGGTTCTTTGATCTGACAGTGTGGACAGACCCAAAAATGTAACTGAAGCAGAACAGCCTCACCCAGCTATAATAAGTTTTATTGCCACATGTTCTGTACTGCTCAGTCTAAGTGGCAACAGGTCCATTCCAAAAGTTTGCTATACTTTTTGGCAGAAACTACGTGTGCAGAGGATTTTTTCTCTCTCCCATTTTCTGTTTGAAAATTTTAACTTGTCATGCAGAAACGCATCCTTCGGCCCAACTTTATCTATGCTGATCAAGATGCCCCCCATATCACTGTCAGTAGTCCCATTTGCCCATATTTGGCCCATATCACTGTACCTCTCCAAATGACTTTGAAATGTTGCTATTGTACCGGCTTCAACTACTTTCTCTGGCAGCTCGTTCCAAATACCTCTATGTGAAAACTTTGGCCCTGAATGTGCTATTATATTTTCTGCCTCTCACCATAAACCTATGGCCTCTAGTTCTTAATTCCCCTATCCGGGGATAAAGACAATGTGCATTCACCCAATCTATTCCCCTCATAATATTATACTTTAAGTATATGTCTTAAGCCTCCTGTGCACGAAGGGATAAAGTCCTTGGCTGCCCAAACTGTCCCTATAGCTCAGGATCCTGGATCCTGGCAACATAATCTTCTCTGCACTTTTTCCAGCTTAATGGCATCTTTCCAATAACAGGGTGACCAAAGCTGAACACAATTAGTGTGGCCTCACTAATGTACAACTATAAAATAACATCCCAAGTTCCATACTCAATTCTGTGATTGATGAGGGCCAGTATTGTGAAAACCTTCATCGCCCTATCTACTGGTGATGCCATCATCGGGGAACAATATACTTGTACTCTTGGATCACTCTACTCTACAATACTCATATGGCCCTACCATTGACTGTGAAGGACCTGACCCGCTTCTTAATCATCATCATCATCATCATCATTGAAAACATTAGCGACGCAGTGGTGCTGGTTTCCGACAGGAACGGTGACGGATGCACCACACATCTCTGTCCTCCAGTTCCTGCGGACGTCAGCCGCTGGAAGTATAGGATTTGGGTGTATGTGCTTTATCATCGTTCTTTACAATGCTATGCACGACAGTGATGGCAACTTCTACTGAAGTGTGGATGGCCGTTGGCTTGCTAGAAGCTCATCCGCCCTTTGACAGGTCTTGTTTTGGTCCTTCTCACCTGGCTAACCTGGCCGATTATCTGACCATGGAGCAGGAAGCACGGGATTACATGGTACCCATGGTGAGGGGAACTCCCCCTGACCTGCCCTACTTCACATTTATTTGAATTAAGCTCCATTTGCCTCTCCTCTAGTCACTTTCCCATCTGACCAAGATCCAGTTGTAATTCTTGATAACCATCTTCATTGTCAACAATACCACCTATTTTAATGTCACCTGCAAACTTACTAATCATGCCTTGTATGTTCTCATCCAAATCATTGATATAGATGACAAACTGGAATGGGCCCAGCGCCGATCATCGATGCACATCACTAGTCATGGGCCTCCAATCCGAAAACCACCTTTCCACCATGATCCAGTGATTCTTGCACGAAGGCAATTGTGTATTCTGTTAACTAGCACTCCCTGGATCTCGTGTGATCTAACCTTCCAGCGCAGTCTAACATGCAGAACCTTATCAAAGGCCTTGATGATCCACATCTACTGCCCTGCCCTCATTGACCTTCTTGGTTACTTCTTCAAAAGACTCCATCTCCCATGCACAAAGCCATGCTGACTATTACTAATTAACCTCTGTTGTTACAAATGCATGTAGATCTTATCCCTCGGAATTCTTTCCAGTAACTTGCCCATCACAGATGTTAGGCTCCCTGGTCTCAGCTATACAGGTACTTTTCTCACTTGGAGAAACAGAAGGGTCTGAAGAAAGGTCTCGACTTGAAACGTCACCCATTCATTCTATGTAGAGATGATGCCTGTCCAGCTAAGTTACACCTGCATTTTGAGTCTATCTTCGGTGTAAACCAACATCCATAGTTCCTTCCTACACATTTTGAGTACTTTGCACCTGTATGCACCAAGGAAAAGAACTTTCAGAACAGTGAGATCATTGTGGAGAATGGGGCAGTTTAATATCAAAAAGGATGTGGTGCTGAGGCTCTTGAAGATCATTAAGGTGGATACGTCCTCAGGCCCTGATGGGATCTATCCCAGTTTGAGGGAGGCAAGAGAGGAGATTGCGGGGGCATGGACACATATCTTTGTTTCTTCTCTAGCCACAGGCTCTAGCCTGGAAGACAGAGTGGTCAATGTAGTTCTTTTGTTCAAGATAGGAAGTTGAGAGAATCCAGGAAACTAGGCCAATGAGCATCATGTCAGTGGCAGGGAAATTATTGCAGGGAATTCTTCGAGATAGGATTTACTCCCATTTGGAAGAGAATGGGCTAATTAGGGATAGCCAGCATGGCTTTGTACGCGGCAGGTTGTGTCATACTAATTTGATTGAGTTTTTTCAGGAGGGGCCAAAAGAGATTGAAGAAGGTTAGGGCAGTGGATGTTGTATATGTGGATTTTGGTAAGGCTTTTGATAGGGTGCCACATAATAGACTGATCCAGAAGAGTAAGATATATGGGATTCATGATGACTTGTATGGATTCATAATTGGTTTATCCATAAAAGACAGAGGGTCGTGGTTGACTGAAGATATTCTGGCTAGAGGTAGCTCTGACCAATGGAGTTTCACAGGGATCTATACTGGGACATACCAACAGTGTGGAAGGCTATCAGAAATCCAGTGGGATATAGATCAACTGCAGAAATGATGCAGCCCCAATTTGAGAAAAATGTATTTCGTCTGCACAGGCACTTACGTCACAATGGCATTGGTGCCCTGCCCGCTACAATGTTGCTATCCTAGGACACTGCGTCCTGCCAGCCCAAGCAAGTGCCATTGCATTTTGTTTTAAGTTTAAAATTATGGAGGGTGAATAAGGGGAAATGAGCAGACCCTGCGCAGTTGAGGGCTATGGGTGAGTGGTGGAATATTGCGTTGGGGGAAACGGGTTGCGTTGGGGGAATGGGTGAGTGGTGGAATATTGCGTTGGGAAGGTTGTGTTTGGGGGACCAGGCCTCCTGTGTTGGGGAATGGGGGAGTGGTTGAATATCGCGTTGGGGAACGCTTTGCGTTGGGGGACCGGGCCTTCCATGGGGACTATGGGTGAGTGGTGGAATATTGCTTTGGGGGAACGGGTTTGCCTTGGGGGACCAGGCGTTGGGGAACTCCCATTGTTCCGGGGGGCTACGGGTG
Source organism: Leucoraja erinaceus (assembly GCF_028641065.1). Taxonomy (NCBI): domain Eukaryota; kingdom Metazoa; phylum Chordata; class Chondrichthyes; order Rajiformes; family Rajidae; genus Leucoraja; species Leucoraja erinaceus. The sequence continues at coordinate 125,446,335 of NC_073378.1, read as the reverse complement.
AGTGGTGGAATATTGCTTTGGGGGAACGGGTTGCCTTGGGGGACCAGGCCTCCCGTGTTGGGGAACGGGTGAGTGGTGGAATATTGCGTTGGGGGACCGGGCCTTCCGTGGGAGCTATGGGTGAGTGGTGGAATATTGCGTTGGGGGATTGGGTTGCGTTGGGGGACCAGGCCTCCCGTGTGACAGAGACCCAACGGCGGCATAGATAGTCAGAATCTTTTATTCCTCAGGGTGGAAATATCGAAGACCAGAGGGTATAACAATAAGGTAATAGGGCAAAGTTTAAAGGAGATGTGTGGGGCTGTTTATTTTTACACAGAGGGTGGCAGATGCCTGGAACCGGGGTAGTGATGGTGGCAGATACAATAATAGCATCTAAAGGGCGTTTAGATAGGCACATGGATATGCAAGGAATGGAGGGATATGGATCATGTCCAGGCAGATGAACTTAGTTATCTTGGCATACTGTATGGCACAGACATTGTGCTGTATTATTTTATGTTCCATGTGCACAAGTGTTGTGAGGTACTAGCACAATGGAAAAACTTGCAGCAGCATCACCGACACAGATTCTAACGACACACAAAGACATAAATTCGACATAAATTACATAAATTCTACAAGACCGTGGAAAGAAAATGACTGCAAGTGAAAGACGATACGTCATAGAGAACAATTCAACAAATGAACAGACTCTTTGGCCCACAAAGTCTGTACAGAACATGATGCCAAATTTAACTAATCTCCTCTGTCTGCATGTGATCCATATTACTCACTGCCTCTTAAATGTCACTGTCTTATCTGCTTCCACACCACCCCTGGCAGTGCATTCCAAAACCTCTCCTTTGACCCTCCTGACCTTAAAGCTATGACTTCATGACTTTCGCATTTCCATCCGAGGAACAAGGTTTCCCCTCTCTATGCTTCTCATAATTTTATTTATTTCTATCAGGTCCCCCTCAGTCTTGCACATTTCAGAGAAAACAATCTTAGTGTGTCCAACCTCTCCTTAGCTAATGCACTCTAATCCAGGCGGCATTCTGGTAAACCTCTTCTACACCTTCACAAAGCCTCCACATCCTTCCTGGAATGGATGCCTGATCAAAAATACTGCAGCATTGAAAGGTACAAAGATGCAACAACAGAGGAAGTGAAAGATTGCAACTACGCAATATCTGATATCAAATTATTTTGTCTGCAGTACTACTGGTTGCAATTCAGGAAATGCTGATTTGGAGCCAATAAGTAGTTAGAACCTCTCATTTTTCAGATGCATGAGATTTTTAAAGAAAAACTAATTTCAAGTTTAAAATATAATGCATTTAATGTTCCCTTGCATTAATTGGTCTGTCATTTAGAAGAAAAGCAGTTTATTCTGCTGAAAGAAATCTTGAGCAGATAGAAAAGCTAAATCCTATGAATATCAGAATATTATTTTGATTTGCAGTGTGAGATAAAAAAATGCTTGTTCCTTGCATTCAAAATATCAAACTTCCCCCTTGCTGCTAAGCGTCCAGCAGTCAAAATGTAAATATTTGTCTTTGAACAGAACTACTAGGAATAGCTTCTCTTGTATTCCAAATGAACAGAGTTCCTTTCAAATACGTCAGTCTGAAATTAGCAGATCTATGCGATAAATGTGATTCTACTTAAAATAGTTTAATAGGCTCCTTACATTTTCATTAACCAAGGCCGCATTTAGAGTATTGTGTGCAGTTCTGCGCACCGTGTTGTAGGAAAGATGTTGTCAAGCTGGAAAGGGTGCAAAGAAGATTTACGAGGGTGTTGCCAGGATTAGAGGGTCTGAGCTATAGGCAGAGGTTGAGTAGGCTGGGACTCTACTCCTTGGGACGTACAAGGATGAGGGGTGATCTTATTGAGGTGTATAAGATAATGAGAAGAATAGATTAGGTAGGTGCACTGAGTCTTGTGCTCAGAGTGGGTGAATCGAAAACCACATAGGTTTAAGGTGAAGGGGAAAAGATTGAATAGGAATCTGAGGGGTAACTTTTTTCACACAAAGGGTGGTGGATGTATAGAACAAGCTGCCAGACAAGGTGGTTGAGGCATGGGACTATCCCAACATTTAAGAAACGGGTACATGGATAGGACAGGTTTGGAGGGATATGGACCAAACATTGGCAGGTGGGATGAGTGTAGCTGGGATATGTTGGCTGGTGTGGGCAAGTTAGGCCAAAGGGCAGTTTCCACACTGTATCACTCTATGACGTGCGTTTTGTGACTGTATGAGTATTGGTGGGGGAGGTGGACAAAATCGTATCCTGTACTTACTGCCCATTATTAAAATCTTGTCCTCGCCAAATTTCTGGAACCAAATACTGTTTGAAATTCACTAACCTGCACTCAAATTGTACATCCAGTAAAGACGTTTTATTTAGCCATCTAAAAACAGGAACTTTTGTATGGAAGCATGAAGTATGAACTGTATTTTAGTAAAGGATTTTTTTCAGATTGACGTGAGTAATTTGAATAAATGATTGGTGGAAAGAACCCTGTGCAATGACATTAAGAGATTTTAAAATTGAGAATGGTCAGATTATGAACCAAATTAATCTGTTTTCCAGCAACTATATTCATCCCACTTTTAACATGCATTTTGTGATCTTTACAAGCCCAATATAAATTATTTGAAGTGAATCTAATCCCTCCGTATTGTTCCCAGAAGCAAAGGAATTAGCTATTACCTTCCATTCAACTGCTCAGATGTTTCATTGCCATGCCCACATATATTTTTACCAAGATGAAATCTGATTCGGTGTGTTGCACTTTACATTCAATTCTAAGTTCTATGCAATTTAAAACACACTTTCCTCAAATCTAACATGTCATTGACTTAAAATGTTCACCCTCTAACCCTCTACACAAATGCTCCTGATCTACCAAATATTCCCAGCATTTTCTGATTTTATTTTGGTCTAAAATAACATAGATTACTGATAGATACAATTATTAACATAGCTAAATACCACTTGTATAACCATCAGTCTTTAGAAATATAAAGTGTCCGAGGCATTTGAATACTCCTCCAGTGAATTTCTGTAGTTAGCAATGACCTCTTGGAACAAATCCTAGACAGCACTGTGATTTATCCTTTTACTTGGATAGAGAACTGGCTGGTGGATAGAGAACTGGCTGGCAGACAGGAAGCAAAGAGTAGGAGTAAACGGGTCCTTTTCACAATGGCAGGCAGTGACTAGTGGGGTACCGCAAGGCTCAGTTCTGGGACCCCAGCTATTTACGATATATATTAATGATTTGGACGAGGGAATTGAATGCAACATCTCCAAGTTTGAGGATGACACGAAGCTGGGGGGCAGTGTTAGCTGTGAGGAGGATGCTAGGAGGCTGCAAGGTGACTTGGATAGGCTGGGTGAGTGTGCAAATGCATGGCAGATGCAGTATAATGTGGATAAATGTGAGGTTATCCACTTTGGTGGGGAAAAACAGGAAAGTAGATTATTATCTGAATGGTGGCCGATTAGGAAAGGGGGAGATGCAATGAGACCTGGGTGTCATGGTACACCAGTCATTAAAAGTGGGCATCCTGGTGCAGCAGGCAGTGAAAAAGGCGAATGGTATGTTAGCATTCATAGCAAAAGGATTTGAGTATAGGAGCAGGGAGGTTCTACTGCAGTTGTACAGGGTCTTGGTGAGACCACACCTGGAGTATTGCGTACAGTTTTGGTCTCCTAATCAGAGGAAAGACATTCTTGCCATTGTCAGAGAAGGTTCACCAGACTGATTTCTGGGATGTCAGGACTTTCATATGAAGAAAGACTGGATAGACTCGGTTTGTACTCGCTAGAATTTAGAAGATTGAGGGGGGATCTTATAGAAACTTACAAAATTCTTAAGGGGTTGGACAGGCTAGATGCAGGAAGATTGTTCCCGATGTTGGGGAAGTCCAGAACAAGGGGTCACAGTTTAAGGATAAAGGGGAAATATTTTAGGACCGAGATGAGGAAAACTTTTTTCACACAGAGAGTGGTGAATCTCTAGAATTCTCTCCCGCAGTAGGTAGTTGAGGCCAGTTCATTGGCTATATTTAAGAGGGAGTTAGATGTGGCCCTTGTGGCTAAAGGGATCAGGGGGTATGGAGAGAAGGCAGGTACAGGATACTGAGTTAGATGATCAGCCATGATCTTATTGAATGGCGGTGCAGGCTCGAAGGGCCGAATGGCCTACTCCTGCACCTATTTTATATGTTTCTATGTTACTTAAGCACCCAGGATTCACCGAGCATATCCTTGCCGAATTATTGAAGAACAATTGATTGCATTCCTGTTGGCACAAAGTGCCTTTTAAAGTAAATTTTGTTGGTATTGCCGTGCTTGAATGAATGATGAAGGTCTGAAATTGTTGCTGATTATTTAATCCATCCTGACCTTTAAGCTATTTGTGTTGCATAAAGTTGACACTTAATAAATTCAGGCAATCCCTGTATCTTACTTCTATAAAACTGACTATAGTTCAGTTTGACATTCTATGTATTATTTTCCAAAATACTAAGAAATAAAAACTAAAATGTTTTTTTATAATTTCAGGTCTGTTTCTCCACTGTGCCCCATTCTCGAGTATCATGAAGGAAACAATAGCAACGATCGTAAATATGGACTGGATATTGTGTGTTTGTTTTAATCGAAGCATTAATGAGCCCACTAAAGGATGCCTGCTTGGTGAGTCTTTACAAAATATTTATGTGGGTGTCGGGTGATGAAAAAATATTTGTCATGCAAGATTTTGTAAAGAGCTGGCAGTGGATATTAATATAATGACATCATTCTTTACTAATATTAAGCTGATGCAGAGCTGATTTATTTTGTAACATCTGCTGCTGAAGATTTTTGTTATAATACAAACATTTTCATTAACACTGCATTTTCTTTATATTACAATGAAATGTGACCTGAATTATTTTATTGTGTGTTTTATAAAGAAAGATAGAAACCCCGTTTATCCATTTTCCCCATTTAACACCTTCAGGTTTTCTAGGATCAGTTAAATTAAAAAAACATATTACTGCTTTGTATGTGGAGTACAACTTATTTTACTGCTTGAAAAACTCATGTCACAAAATAATTGATTTATTATTGTGGATTGATTGTTCTGCCCTGAATGGATTTAGAACATTTAACCCAGCACTAATGTGCAATTGTTAATTTACTATGACAATATGGGTGAGATGCACCACATATGTTCTATTCATATGTGTATTGACCTAAGTGGGCTATTAGCCCAAATTATAAATAAAAACGTGAGTATTTATTAAAAAATAAATAATAATTTTTAAAAAAGATTTAATATTGCTTAATTTGGTCAGAGGGGGGGGGAAAGAAAATGATGGATGGTAGGGAAGGAGAGATGAGTGAATGATGGGGTGGTAAGAATGGGTTGGAGTGAGAGAAGGTAATCTTCATGCATTGTCTCTTTGTGATCTCAAGGCACCCAGGTATGTTTTCACCATTACACTTTGCATTACACAGCATGTTTCGTGACTGAACCTTCTATTCTGTCCATCTAATCCATGCTGTTGTTTATGCTCCTTGTGAACATTGTCCCAGCTAATTGCATTTTCATTTCATTTCCATTGCCATTGCAGTTTCAAGCACAGGGCAGGTCAAACAGCTCATTGCATTTTCATTTCATTTTCCATTGCCACTGCAGTTTTAAGCACAGGGCAGGCCAAACAACTCATTTTATTTTCATTAAGGGCTAACAAATAATTTATAGCAAGTACATTGCAGACTCGCAGTTCAGTTGATTCGCAGCTTAGAATGAGAGTTGTGGCCTCTCCCTCACAATCTTGCAGAGTGACATGTCCGTCCCCGTCCCCCCCCCCCCCCCCCGGAAGGGGTGTTGCCTTCATCGCGGTGATTGACAGGCGAGAGGATCTCAAGGTTTTTTAAATACTCATAACTTTTTTAATTTTTCATCGATGGGAAAAATCCTTGGGGCCTGCTCAGCGGAGGAGGACTGAGTAAGATGGCCAAAAATCATAGCGATATATGGTAGCGTTTTTTCTAAAATCAATGTACAGCGCAGACAGGAAATGGTCAAGATGACACTTTTAATTATATAGATGTTAATTTGGTTATGGTTCTTCATGGGGAATTGAAACTGTCAGATGATCTTTCCTTTCAAAGTACGAGTTATTTATTCCGTAATTATACACACTGATTTGCATTGTTATTGTCCATTTATTAGAACTCTGCTTTTACTAATTCTGAAGATTCTGAGTTCATCAGCTTCCTAAGTTCTATTGTAGTTAGGAATACATGTCTGTAAGAATGAATGTGATTGGGGTGCAGCATGCAAACATTAAGAACAACATCAGTAGTTTAGTAAATACGCAGAATTCTTCACTTTACTGTAAGAAACATACACAACATTGTTAAGGATTCAGAAAATCCAGCATGGTAAGACTGATGAAAGACACAAAAAGCTGGAATAACTCAGCGGGTCAGACAGCATCTCTGGAGAAAAGGAATAGGTGATGTTATGGGTCGAGACCCTTCTGAAGAACCCGTTTGACCCGAAACGTCACCCATTCCTTTTCTCCAGAGATGCTGTCTGACCCGCTGAGTTACTCCAGCTTTTTGTGTCTATCTTCGGTTTAAACCAGTATCTGCAGTTCCTTCCTACACATGGTAAAACTGATCTCAGTTGGTAAATTCCAATTAATATTCTGTGGTGATACTTATTCAGTGCACTAGGTCACTACAATGGGAATGTAATTTTATTTTTCCATATTGAATCAAGGAGGTGATGAGATTGGCTAATTTTTTTTCATGAGGATGCAGTATTATTTCTATACAAGGCATGATCATTCTTACTTTCTCCTCCTGCAGCACTGAATTCAGTGGTGTATCTTTCTGAATGTTAACTCCGCCGCCATTAACACAGTTATATACTTATTTACAAAGTGAATTAGAGCCCTCTACAGGTAGTATAAGCCAACTGCATATTTGGACACACGTTTTCTAAGCCAGCAAATTCTTTTAGCTGTTTCATTTAAAATTTGCAATATCACGTAATAAATTGGCTGCTTCTTTAAGTGGGGTTATTGTATCTAATCGTCTGGGCCATTTACATTTAGACTTTAGAGATATAGCACGGAAAGGGGCTCTTCGTCCCAATGAGTTTGTGCCAACCAGCAACCACCCCATACACTAACACTATCCTGCACACTAGACAATTTACAATTTTATCAAAGCTTTCAAATATGTACGCCTTTGGCGTATGGGAGAAAACCCAAGCACCCGGAGAAAACCCACATAATCAGAGGGAGAAAGTACAAACTTTGTAGACAGCACCCGTAGTCATGATTGATCTTGGGTCTCTGGCTCTGTAAGGCAGCAAATCTACCACTGTGCCACCCCAATTTATTTAATGGCAAATGAAATGTCCTCTTCAAACAACAATCGAGGCATGGCTGCAAATGTTTATTTTGATTTCATATTGTTTTGCTATTTTTAAGATCTACTAGACCAAGAGCAGACCCGTTGGGTCTGCTCCCCCAACGCAGCCGTCCCCTACCTGTAGCCCCCACGAGGGGCATGGAGGGCAGAGAGGGAGCGGGGGGGTCAGAGGTGCTAGAGTTTTTATGGGTGGGGTGGGTGGGGGCGCGTCATCACAGGGAAGGGCTGGTTCCGAACGCAATACTCCCTCGCTCGTGCCTCCCGGCTTCAGGCTCCCCCCCCCAATGCACCCGTCCCCTACTCGTAGCCCCCATGGCTGCAGGGTCCGAGTACGGGGGAGGGGAGGGGGCGTGGTCAGGGTGGGGTTATGTCACTTGCAGCGCGAGCAAGAAGACAGTGGGTTTATTTTGTCAAAGTCCTTTCAAATTCTTGAACATTTTCATTAATAACTGGAGAAATAACGCATGAATTTTTCAGATTAGGTGATTTCGGACACCAGGGGGAAAAATCTCTAGTGGAATATGTAAAAGATTTACAGTTAGCGCATCGTTTTTTCGAGAAGATGTGATTTTATATACACACCACACACATATACACACACACACACACACACACACACACACACACACACACACACACACACACACACACACACACACACACACACACACACACACAAGATCAGAGTTTTAATAGTTAACTAGACCAGGTGCAGACCCGTTGGGTCTGTTCCCGCAACGCGCGGTTTGAGAGGGGATGGGGCGGCCTGAGGCGTCACACACACTAACTAACCTCTCTCACACACACACACACACACACACACACACACACACACACACACACACACACACACACACACACACACACACACACACCACCCTTCACACACACTAACCACCCCCATTGATATTATATTGAGAGGGAGGAGAGGGGTAGGGCCGGCCAGCCAGCAGCGGCCGGCCTCAGAGTGAGCCTCAGCTTCATGGCCTCGCTTCCTCGGCGCTTCAGACAGGGGGCGAGTGGAGAGTCGGGCAGCATCAGCCGTTATGGCCAGCGGGAGGCGGAAAAATGACTGAGTGGGTGGGTGGGGGCGTTTTTGCGTCTGGTTTTAGCGGAGTAACGAATCAAAGGCAAAATCAAAATGACATACATCCACACACACACACAGTTTTAAAAGTATATAGATAAAGATAGATAGATATATAGATAGATAGATAGATATGGATAATCAACTGACTAAATAACATTTTATTTAGTTTATCATAAACTTATGTCAGTTTGGACAATACCCCTTTCATGATTAATCTCCACTACATCTAATATATGAAAATTAACAATCCATAGGCTGCATATCCAAAATAAAATCAGAAAATGCTGTAAAACACTCAGCAGGTCATGCATTATGCTATCTGTCCTGCTGAGCTTTTCAGCACCTTCTGGTTTTATTTCTAATGTAAAACCTTTTCCTTGATGTAAAGATAAAATAGATTGATTCTGTGATGAAGACATTCTCTAATTTGGTAATGTTTAAACAGTACTCCAAATCTCGACATGTCTCCAAAGTTGTTTGACATTGCTCTTGCAGAATTACACAGCTACTAAAACATTTGAGAATTCCAGTTGACAAATTGATCAGAGAAGCAACATTCTAATGTCCTGATTGTAGATATCAGAAATCCATCCAAACCACAACAAATAAAGGTCTTCAATTAAGGTATAAACTAATTGGCTAATCGTAACATTTGAACCATTCCATTCATGTTGCGCAATTGCTGGTTCTACACTATCCTATCTCTGAAATGAAATGAAATGAAATGAAATGATGATTCAATTTATTGTCATTGTCAGTGTACAGTACAGAGACAACGAAATGCATTTTTAGCATCTCCCTTGAAAGGGAGACACGGGGCGTCGCGGTGTGCCCGCGCCTGCCGCCGTAACATTCCATTACAGGCAAAGGTGGGTGAAGTGTCTTGCCCAAGGACACAACGACAGTATGCACTCCAAGCGGGATTTGAACCGGCTACCTTCCGGTCGCCAGCCGAACTCTTAGCCCATTGTGCTATCTGGCGCCTGGACTGCACTCTCATCAGGAGAGTGACAGTGCAGATCTGTTTCAGCTTCAGTGACATCTTTTTGATACTGACCTCCAACGCCCAGGGAATTTGCATGTTCTTACTGTGACTGCATGGGTTTCCCCCAGGTGATCTCGCATCCCAAAGATGAGCTGGTTGTTGGGTTAATTGACTTCAGTAAACTAGTTGTCCTTGTGACAGTGGCTGGTGGCAGGATTGGTAGAGGATTGGTATTGGCCTTGTTTAGAACATGGGATTGCAGGGAAACAAGTGGGAGAATGAGATTGCTTTGAGACCTGCCCTCTAAATGGCTGGCTCCTTTGTCATTATGAAGATATGAAAATCTTAAAGGTGAATAATAATCCTCTGGCTACTTCTTATATGCACAAGAATAGGTGTCCATATACTGTGACTTGGTAACTTGTATGATATGAAAAATTACTTGCCATAAATTCCGTGTCAGTTCTATAACCAAAAGAAAAATTGGGATATTTCAAATGGCCTCCGAAATCCCGAGATTTGTAAGGAGGAAAAAAAGTGGGATCTTCTAAGTGTCTTGCAGCATTGAAACAGGTACTTTGGCCTCAATTGTCCATGCTAACTTAGGTGTTTCTCTGAGCTAGTCTCAATTGCACTCATTTGTCCATTATCAGTCTAAACTATTCTAACCACGTATTTGTTCAAATGATTTTTAAGCTGTGTCATTTCCATTTCCTTTGGCAACTTGTTCCATATACTCACCACCCTTGCTGTGGAAAAACTTGCCCTTTGGGTCCCTTTAAAATTTGTCTCCTCTTGAATGAAACCAATGCCATTGAGTCTGACACCACATGATTTTAGAAATCTCCAAGAATATCAGTCGGCATATTTCACTCCAGGGAAAACAGTCCTAGCCTATCCACAAAATGCTCTGGAGGAATTCAGCAAGTTACATTGGTGAGTTTCTCCAGCACCTTTTTTTTCTGATCTGCAAACTCATGTATCTCCTAGCCTGTCCAGTCTCTCCATATAACTCGATCCGTCCAGTCCCAGCATTATTCTTGTAAATCTTTTCTGCACCCTCTCTAACTTAATCACATCCTTCGTCCAGAATGACAACCAGACTGCACACAGTATTTCAGGTGCAGTCATGCCAAAGTATTGTGCGGTGGCAACATGACTTTTGCAACTTCTTTACTCAATAACTCGGATAAGCAATAATTCGATTGGTACATTAATTTGGGTAGGTACACGTTCGAGTCAGTGGCAGATTGCAATGTCCTTTGCATCATATGAAAGATAATGTGATTTTTTAAATTACAATGTAACGTGGTTTGCTTTGAATATTTAAAAACTGTGTGTTTTAAAGCATTGCAAGTATATTTATTTTTTACTACATATTTTTCTTTCCCTTCCAAATTAAACAGCTAAAATATAAATATTACCATTAATTGTGTTGGATGGAATGAATGAATGAATAATTTATTGTCACGTGTGACAAGTTACAGTGAAATTCTTTGCTTGCATGCCCATGGTATAAAAATAGGCACCACATAAAGGGCGCTTGGGAAGTTAAAAGTATCCCGCGCCAGGTCACCCTTTGTTCTTTCCCCTTCCCTCGCAGCAGTCCCCCCACGCCGGGTCCTCCTTTGTTCCTTCCCCCGGCTCACTTCCACGTGGTCCATCCTTGTCCGTCAGTCGGCGCCCTCATCGACCACCGCACTGACCTCCACTATCGTTGCCGGGTCCTCTCTGGACGCCTCCATGGCGCCGACCTAGGCTCCAGCTGCGGGCTCTGTCAACTTGGTCGCGGGCTGCCTCGGCTCTGACCTGCGAGGCTCCAGCCTCGGCTTTTCCGTCGGCCGCAGGCTCCGTTGACTCCACTGACCGCGAGGCTCTGGCCTAGGCTTTTCCGCAGCCCGTCGGGAGGCGTCTGCCGCAGCAGCCTGCTACAAGGGCCTTAGGATGAGTACCAAAAATTCCCTCTTTAAAATACATTGCTGATCAGTTGTATTTCGTAGTTGACTTCACAATCGAAAATTTGGAGCATCCACTTTGTTGTATCAATGATTCTGAACAGATTAAATACAACTTTTAGTCTGATCTGGAACGTATCAATTTGACAATTATTGGTTTCAGCTACATTTTAGGTTTATTGCTGTGCGATGCCGGTTCTGCACTCAATATCTGCACCTTTGCTCTACCTATTGTACTTTAGTTTGACGATTGTATTTATGCACAATATTATTTTACTGGAAAGCACAAAACACATCTTGTTTTCTTGCGCAATAGGCGTGTTACATAAGCTTGGACTTGCGTAAATAGTTCACAATAGGTGGTCCTGTTTCCTGAATGACCTGTGTTATCGTAATGGGAGGATGGTGACAGCTTCCCATCTGTTTCATAGATATAAAAGCGTCGCCCATGTACGCTACTCTTCCACTGACACTGGGAAGGCAAGCAAGAATCAGGGAGGTGGTGGAGAGCAATTCTCGGCAGAGTCGCCGACATCTTCCACAGGGTGCACCAGCGAGCCCTTCCTCACCAGTTGCCACACCATTTTACCGACAGTGCTTTCGACAGGATGTGCTCAGTCATCATGGGGTCACCTCCCTCTCACTAGCTGCCACTGTTTTGTCAGTCGATGCATTGTTCACTTCCCCCCCCGCCCCCCTTTGCTGCTGCCTCTTTCTCCCACTCCCTTCCCTTCCATCTTGGAATATGTCAGTGACTCTGAGGGAGAGTGGACAAAGCGACGGGAGGAGGTGGTGGAGGAGGGGAACAGATAAAGCGACGGCAGACAGGAAGAAGCGGCAGCTGGTGAGAGGGGAGAGAGCCTTTACGGTGACCGAAACTGCAGCACTTTCTATGGGCTGTCGGTGGCCCGTAGAAAGTGCTGTTGGCCAGGGGCTACAACGGGAGCCGTAATGACAGCCACTTCAACTGGACGGTACGGCAACTGGTGAAGAAGGGCTTGCTGGTGCAGTCCTGCGTTTTTGGTGCCTAGTTTTAAAGTGAGACGACACAAAGTGCTGGAGTAACTTGGCAGACAGAATCAGCCTGAAGAAGTCCCAACCCAAAACATCACCTATCCATGTTCTCCAGAGATGCTGCCTGACCCAGAGTTACTCCAGCACTTTGTGTCATTTTGTGAATAAACGCAACACCTACAATTCTTTGTTTACACCGAAAAGGTGATTCTGACGAGTAAAATCTGCTTTGCATAAGGGTTTATGGAACCTAACCCTTATGTATGTCAGGGAGTGTCTGTACTTCAGTACAAGTGACAATAATAAACCTAAATTCTTTTGGTATCACTTGTAGCTACCAAATGACATTTTGACCTGTGTAAAATAAAACTAAACATTTCCACATCTAAATCTAAACGGAGGGTCAAATGTGTGGAATATTAGATTAGATTAGATTAGATCCTTTATTTGTCATTCAGACCTTTCGACCTGAGACCCCTCCTCTCCATCCCGCACTGATCCCCATTCCTGCCTCTATTCAGTCCTCACTGACAACCCCTGTGCTCCCCACTCTCCCCCCCCCCCCCCCCCCCCCTCCCATCTATTCATCCTGCACTGATATCCCTAGCCACCTCGCATTGATTCTCCTGCCACTCCCCCACCAATCCTACACTGGTCCCCCAATTCATCCTGTACTGACTCCCCCCTTCCATCCATCCTGCACTGCTCACCCCTTCATCCTGCACTGCTCCCCCCCATCCATCCTGCACAGATCCCCCCCCCCCCCATTCAACCTCACTGTCATCCCCCGGTCTCCCCCCTCACAATTTTACCTATTCCAACCAACACGCACTAATTGCCCTGCCTCAATCCATCCAATCCGCACCGATTGCCTTCTCAAGCCCCCCCTCCGCCACCGCCATCTATCCATCCTCCACTGATTCATACGCTCCCCCCCCACCCCCCTCCCGACCCTATTGTGCTAGAAATGTCTTCAGAGCTAACATTGACTATGTTTGATAACGAAATACGATCAAATATGTTTTAATTCCCAATGTTTTTATTTGTTTTAATCCATAAAGATGGATTAATTAAATTGTGAACATGTGAAACATTAAAACCGCAGTGTTCGATTGTCACTGACACGTTATTACAGAATTCATTTTAATGGCAAATCAATGCTCTTAAATGGAGTATAAGTACCGTAGTTATTTAATGAGCGACATTCACAACTATACGTTGGATTTATCCAGATTTTACTTCGCCAGTCAGTCAGATACATCACAAATTTGGTCAGGAGATATTTCAGTTGATATTGTAACGTTAATTCTGAAGTGGGTATGATGGAAAAAGCGTTCATCAACAATTTTTTTTTTAATGGTGCTTACAAACTGGGTATTTTCATTGCCACACACATCTAATCTGAATGTCTGGTAATGTGGCGTCTTGACACCTTTAAATATATTACCAAACATTTGCTGCATTTATGTCCTTTGGCCATCTCTTGTTAGTTAGTGTAATGTTTAACCTGTCAGATGGGTATAGTCAGTTTTAACAGCTATTATCATAAAATGCCTTTAGAAAATTCCTTGCAACCTGTATATTTTGTTGTGGATATATTATGTGGGAAGCGAGAGTGTTTATGTACCAATAGCAATAACGATCCTTGCTATGGCCATGTCATGATAATTTTTGGTCCTTCACAGAAAACATGCTTGCATCAATCTGTAGTGTGCATGGTTAAGCATATATGTTATCAAGGTCCAGGATTTATTGACACAGGTTGATCATACGCTGAATAATCCAACCACATTTGGAAAGAAATAATAAAAATTGTATTAATTGCAATGTGTAAAAAGAGTTGAGATACCCTATTATAATTTTGCTGCATGACATTGTGGTATATATCATGTCTTGATTGGTGAATATGTTAGTTTGTGACTTTATTTGAAGCAGAAATAATATGTGAATGCTTCATTGAACATAATTCCGACTGGTAACTTCACACTTCATCCGAGCATGCGTCATGCAAGCCGTCTTAAATGACCACCTAAACTGTCATTTGGCAACCTAAAAAGCTGCCAAGGTTGCCTGGCTGGCAACAGGGGAAAAAAGTTAAGCGAGAGCCCTGGCAAATGTAGTAAGAAATGCAAGTTGGTTGTTGTTTAATTTAGACAGGCTGTTTGGGTTCTCAAATGGTGGAAGGGAGGAGGTAAAAGGAGAGGGTTGATAACTCCTGTAGTTTAATGGGAAAGTGCCATAAGATGGGGAGGAGATGGTGGGGGACAGAAAAGTGGAGCTTTTTCATTATTACTGTATGTGGCAAGAGGATGACTATTGTTGATGGTTTTTGAATTCTGAGCATAACATTTTGCAGAGATCTATATGAAATGAAATAATCTGCTTGGTAGGTACAGGTGCACAACCTTTTATCCGGTGTTCCGGAAACCGAAAAACTCCGAAAACCGGCCATTTTTTCCAGGATGTCGTCTGCACACCAAAGCTCGCGTTTGACGCCAAACTTAACCCGAAACGACCCACGGTCAACCCAGGTCTGTACTACTGTAGCGGCTGCCTCCTCCCCGGAGACCGGGGAGACACTTAACCATCTGTAAATCATTGCTTAAATGTTAGTTTGGAGGGCTTTTATGTGAGGGAGGGGGGGATTAGGGGGGGGGGGGTGAAGGAGTAAACTTTAATTCTTGGTCCCCTACCTGGTCGGAGAGGCGGGGAGCGGTCAATGCCTTACCGGGTCGCCGTGCAGTAAGGTCCGCAGCGCTGTGGCCACCAACTCCCAGCTGGAGTTGCGGCCACCGCCGGTTGGAGCTCCGACCCCGGCAACTCTACCCCTGGCTGCGAGGCGCTCCAAATCCAGCGCCGCCCGCAGCCCCAGCTCCGCGAACGTTGGGAGAAGGCGGCCTCAGCGCCCTGGAGCTTACCGCACAGCGACCCGGTAAGGCATTGCCCGCTTCCCGCTGGTATCCCAGTGCTGTTGGGGCTGCGGGCAGCGCTGGATTTGGAGCCGCGCATCCGGGGTAGAGTTGCCGGGGTCGGAGCTCCAACCGGCGCCGCCCGCGGCCGGACGGAGCCCCCAGCTCCGCGAGGTTGGGAGTCGCCGACCAGGTAGGGGACTAAGAATTAAAGTTTACCCCTTCACCCACCCACATAAAATCCCTCCAAACTAACTGATTAACATTTATGCAATGATTTACAATGATTCCCCGGTCTCCGGGGAGGAGGCAGCCGCTCCAGACTTTTCAAGCCGCCCGCGCTACCTACCTAATCTACGCTAAAAATCTTCCATTCGGAAATCCGAAAATGTCCGAAATCTGACAAGTGTCTGGTCCCAAGGCTTTCGGATAAAAGGTTGTGCACCTGTAATACCTCTTTTAAGGACTAGTTTCCAAAAGGATTAGGAAAACCTCATCCATAATACTGTAAAATAATAATAATTGTGACCCAATTTTATCTAGAACTCTCAGATAAAATGCTGACATATAATACTTAAGCTAAACTGCTTTATTAAAAATACTTACTTTCTATCACATGCAAAACTAGACTGATGGTATTAAATATAAAGTCCATGTAAAAGATTCCATAGGGCTATTCAAACTAAGTTGGTGAAGTTCAATACAAAACAACACATTTTCTTTCAATAATAATAATAAACTTTATTTCAGACTCAAGGGACAACATGCACACATTGCATATAAAAAACATATAATTTCAATCAGCAGTTTCAACCACAGATTAACATTTTATAATAAAAAGGGTTTATCTCACTTGTTTCTGGTGACTTGTGATGTAAAAATCAGCTGCTGGATTTCCACCTCTTCGCCAGAGCATCTGCACATGAAATACTAAATGTCTGATTGTGATCTGAAGCTGCTCAGTAACTTTTTGTACATTAATCGTGTAATTGGCACAAATGTTTTTGTAGTTATTAAAATAGATAGATTTATAGCACAAATGTCATAAAATACCGTACATAGTGTGGAGAAGGATAAAGTTGTTTAGAAATAATGATTAAATAGTAATACTTGTGATGGCATTCTCATTAGTTTATTGTCCCTTGTACCGAGATACAGCGAAAAGTTCAAGAGTCAAGACTCGAGAGTGTTTTATTGTCATATGTACCAGATAGAACAATGAAATTCTTACTTGCTGCAGCACAACAAAATATGTAAGTAGTACATAAACGAGAGAGAAAAAGTTCAGTGTTGGGTTTTCTGCACACATATACACATACTCTCAATAAACAAACAATTATAGTGCAATGATAATAATAGTCTGTTGTAGTTCAGAACTTAATCGTTGTTGTGTTTAATAGCATGATGGCTGAAGGGAAGAAGCTATTCCTGAATCAAAACTAGCCTATCCGGTCTCTCCTTATAACAAAGGTCCTTCATTTCAGGCCACATCTTGGTAAATCACTAATGACAACACATTCTTCCTGTATTGTGGTGATCAGAACTGTACCAAACAGTCAGTTAAAAATGTACCTGTATACACATTCCACAATTGGTTAATTATATCAGAACATTATCATCTTGCTTTAATTTCTGAAGTGACATTGTGTAACATGTGAGTCGTCAAAATCACTTCATATACTGATCGTGGTTCCTGAACTGTTTTGACAATTTATTTAATCATGCGTTGAATAATCAGATAAGACTTTTAAGAAAGATTTGCTGCACACAAAATATTGCAGCAGGTAAAAGAAAACGTTATTTAACTCTATAGAGTTAGATAGAGCTCTAGGGGCTAGTGGAATCAAGGGATATGGGGAGAAGGCAGGCACGGGTTATTGATTGGGGACGATCAGCCATGATCACAATGAATGGCGGTGCTGGCTCGAGGAGCCGGATGGCCTCCTCCTGCACCTATTTTCTATGTTTCTAAAAATACATTTTAAGCAATAATCCTATCTTTATTATCATATCTTCCTGATTTATTCATTCCTTAATCTCAAACAAAACCCCTTTTGTTAAATAGCTGTTTTTATTCCAATGTATTAGATTTTGTTATGTTCTCTGGAGCACAAAGTCAACTACGAAATACAACTGATCAGCAATGTATTTTAAAGAGGGAATTTTTGGTACTCATCCTAAGGCCCTTGCACCCGCCTCTCGACGGGCTGCGGAAAAGCCTAGGCCAGAGCCTCGCGGTCAGTCGAGTCAACGGAGCCTGCGGCCGACGGAAAAAAAAGCCGAGGCTGGAGCCTCGCAGGTCAGAGCCGAGGCAGCCCGCGATTAGAGGGTTTAAAATACAGATAGACTTGGATTATTTTCTCCATAATGTCAGAGGTTGAGGGTAGACTTGATGGAAGTATATAAAATTATGAGAGGCATAGAGAGGGTAGACAGCCATAACGTTTTTACAAGGGTGCAAATGTCCATCACAAGAGTGCATATATGCTGTGGGCCGAACATCGAAAATGTATAGAGAATGTAACTTTTGTGACCCATGTCTGGTATTTACTTGAAATTTGGCACCGATTTAGATAAAATATAATTGAGATGGATTTCATAACTCGTCAGTGTCAAATGTTGCACACTAATTAAGCTAATTAGAAAATTAGATAGAAAATGTAAGCGCCATCTAGTGCTCAATACTCATATTACTCTATAGGGAGCCTAATTCTGTGCTGTGGTCTATTAAATCATATTATACTATATATATTGTGCATTCCCCCGTTTACTGAACCCCACTGACTGCCAGTGGGCAGAGTGGGGGCCATGGCCATAGTGGGCCTGGGGCAGTGCCAGGCTGGGAGACGGCCAAGGCATCTTCCACTGAGAGGAAAATGCCTAACCCTAACTCCCCCCCCCCCCCCCCCCCGTTCCAGAGCTGCCCACAACTGGAGCTGGAGCAGCTTTCCGACCGGCTGCGGGCTCCGTACGTGTGGCCGCTCAGCGCGTCCACCTCGGCCAGCATTCCCTTCTGGATCATCATGGTAATGATGGTGTGGAGCAGCACTGCCCTGCATGCCGTCCGGGCCGCCTTCAGCACCCCCATAGCACCGGCTCTGTCGTCCGCCTGCTCGCTGCAACACCGGCCGGCCGACAACCCGAACGACCCCTCACAGCACCCACCGGCCTACCGACAAGCCTGACCGACCCCTCGCAGCACCTACCAACAGCCCGACCGACCCCTCGCAGCATCCACCGGCGGGCAGACAGCCCGACCGACCTACTAACTGACGCTAATCCTAACCCTAGCTCTACATTTTAATTTAACAGTTCACATCATAACTTTACGATAAATCTGTTGTAAAACAAACTTATCAGCAATGTTAGCATTACCTTTATTCCTTCGAAACCTTGCTATTGTTTTGATATAATTAGGAGGCAGCCATGATCCCAGTGTAGCTACCATGAAACATAGAGCGTGATTGCTCAATTGCCGTCCGACTCAATGTCATACGTGCATTAATTGGACAATTACTACTCGGAAAATTTGAGCTTTTAATATTTTTAAAATGTGCAGGTTTTGGTCTTGACAAGTTTCAGGTATGATTTCTAAAATATTTTTACACAATATGTTATAAATACGCGATTTGGGTCATGAAATGAAACGAAAAAGCACCTCGGCCCACGATCTGAGAGGGAGAAAGTTTAATGGAGATGATTTTCACAGTGGTGGGGGCCTGGAATGCATTGCCGGGATGGTGGAGGAGTCATTTGGATAGGCACATGCAAGTGAGTGCCGGAGGTTGGACCCTCCGCTGATAACAAATGGGAACCCGGCGTGGGGGTGCCATTGGTGACTAAATGGAATACTTTGTAACTTTGTCAACTCCCTATATGTATTGACTCTTTGCATCTTTGGGTATGCAAAACAAAGAATCTCACTGACACGTCACGTGATAATAAAGTATAATTCATTCAAGTGCATTGAATAGAGGGAAATGGACCATGAACAAGTAGATGGGATCAGTTTATCTTGGCATCATGTTTGGTGCAAGCATTGTGGGCTGAAGGGCCTGTTCTGTGCTGTACTGTTTTACGTAAAGCTGATTTCTCAAGTCCCAAGTCATTTATTTTCTACCCGTATCACATTGCACTCCTATTCTTGCTATAATTATTTAATCCCATGGAATAATATTCCAAATGCTACATATAATTAATGGAATACATACTTACTATAGTAATCATTAACAGATACCATAAAATATTATTGTTTAAGAAGGAACTGTAGAAGCTGGAAAATCAAAGGTAGACAAAAATGCCGTAGAAACTCAGCGGGTGAAGCAGCATCTATGGAGCGAAGGAAATGGGCAACGTTTCGGGTTGAGACCCTTCTTCAGAAATATTATTAATGACTTAAATATTCTCTTAGAAATTGCTGGGCAAATTTGCATAAAATAAGAACCCCATTGAGAATACATTTTGGATCAGTTTAGTACAGGTTTGGAAATACAAAATATAAACAAGTTGGTACCCATGCTGCCAGGTTTGTCTTGTTATGGTGTGGATTGAAATGCTCACTCATCAGTGCAAATAACAAGCCTTTGCGATTGTTTACTCGTGGATTGCGCAACGATTGTATCATATTACAACCTGTCCATTGAGTTTTAAACTGTAGATATGATTGTAAAAGACATGTGACACTTCCCCTTTTCCCAACGGACCCATACTTTTTTTTTGCTCTTTAAAAAAAAACGAAGCCGCTTCTCCGCGAGGTTTGTAGAGGGCGCTGGTCGCAACAGCTGCTGGCAAAAACCTGCTATAACTGAGGGCGTCCATGTTGTGGCGTAGTTGAATTAAAGTTAAAAGAGTGGGGCAAATTTCGGGGCTACTTGAGATTGTGTTTGAAGTTAGTGCAGGAGCTCCAGCATTTTTGTGTCTATCATATGTTTTTGTTTTGGGTAACCACCACATCTCCCGCCGACGACCTGCTATCCGAATTTGAATAAAAGCAAGGGGGGGGGCGAAAAAAAGTTTTCAACATTCCCCGGGCGCCCAGCGGTGCTTGTGTTGTGCAAAAGGCGGTGTGGGGCAAGCTCCGTCGTGGTGCAAAAAGCGGCGGTGGACTGGGAGCGACCTCCCTCCGCCGTTGTCGTTGCTGCAGCCGTTGTGCTTGTAACTTGCTAAAGGCGGAGTGGGTGAGCTCCGTCGCTGTGCAAAAATACGGCGTTGTGAGCAGCCTCTTGTCGTCGTCGTCGCTGTGCAAAAGGCGGAGTGGCAGCGACCTCCTACGAGCCTTGTCGGGTGTTGTGCTGTGCAAATGGGCGGCGTGGGACCCAGGTCCGCCGTCGTCGCCGGTTGAGGGCGACTGGATGGTCCGCGGGTGGATGAGGCGATTGAGTGAGTGAGTGAGCGGCTGCAGCCGGTGGAGGTGACGGACCGCGTCGCGAGCCGGCTGGCCGGCTGGCGGTTGACTGCCTGGCGCGGGTGCGCGCGCAACGCAGCGGGGCCGAGCCCCGTCCTCCCCGCCTCTGTGCATTGTGGGATGGCTGGACTTTAATGACCGCCATGTTGGCCATGGCGTATTGAAGCCGACAAAAGGAACCCAAACGGACCGGCGGCAAAAACACGCCTTTCTTCCGCTTCAAACCCCGATTTCTCTTCACGGAATGGAACTAGGATCTCCAGACTCTCATCCATGATAGGTTCCGGGCGGCTCCGTGCACGTTTTGCTGGGTACAGGCGTCAACATTTCATCGGCTGTTGAAAAAAAAAGCGCATCTTATATATATATATTTATATATTTCCTTCCACCATCACCGAACCCCCCCCTTCCCCTCCCCTCTCCCTTCCCCT
Source organism: Leucoraja erinaceus (assembly GCF_028641065.1). Taxonomy (NCBI): domain Eukaryota; kingdom Metazoa; phylum Chordata; class Chondrichthyes; order Rajiformes; family Rajidae; genus Leucoraja; species Leucoraja erinaceus. The sequence goes on along the minus strand of NC_073378.1, from coordinate 125,425,108 downwards.
TTCCCCACCCACCACCCCCCTCCTCCTCCCTCCCGCGGTGGTGTTTGGGTTTGTAATTCGCCGCGAATACGGGCACACAAATCGAGGGAGAGCGAGAATAATGAGCAAACTGTCGTTTCGGGCAAGGGCGCTCGATGCATCGAAACCCCTGCCCGTGTACCGGTGCGAGGACTTGCCGGATCTGCACGAATATGCCTCAATCAACCGCGCCGTGCCCCAGATGCCCACGGGGATGGAGAAAGAGGAAGAATCGGTAGGTCGTGTTTGTGCCTTGTCTTTTTGTGTGTGTTTTATTA